>NC_039287.1:9544093-9648205 GCF_003368295.1 Carassius auratus | reverse complement strand
AACCACCATCTTCATTGATGAGATCGACTCCATATGCAGCCGTAGAGGAAACTCAGAAGAACATGAAGCCAGCAGACGTGTCAAAGCTGAACTACGTCCAGATGGATGGTACGGCTTCATACTAACTGTAGCTATGGCTTTAAATGTTACTAATATTCAGTAATATTATCTATTTCACTGCACAGACAAAAAAAAATTATTTAACTGGATAATGAAACTAACTTTGCAACACTTTTTGCAACATTGACATTGTTATTGAACTGAATTTAATCAACATCAAACTAATTTAAGCTGAATAAATACTATTGCATTTTGCAGAGCTGCATAAAATTTTTCAGAATTGATTAACTTTTAACTCCGTTGAACTTATCATGACACTTATCTTGAAAATGGTTGGGGTTTTCACAATTCGATGAATTTTACAACATTTACAATTATTTTCCTGTTTAAAAATCACTATTTCCAGGTGTTGGTGGGACGTCCTGAATATGACCCTTCAAAAATGGTCATGGTTCTGGCAGCCACTAACTTCCCATGGGACATCGATGAAGCTCTGAGACGTCGACTAGAGAAGAGAATTTACATCCCACTGCCTTCAGGTATTCAGAACTACCCAGAATTCATCACCCATTATACTGTATTAAGCGCCATCTGCTTAATACACCCCAGCTCAGATACATAAAACGTAATGGGAGTACTTAAAATCATCATTTGTATTACTGTAGCTAAAGGAAGAGTGGAGTTACTGAAGATCAGTCTGAAGGAGCTGGAGAGCTGGCCAATGATGTCAACATGGACAAGATCGCTGAGCAGATGGAGGGGTACTCTGGTGCTGACATCACCAACGTTTGCAGGTGCAGCCCTTTGTGTGGAACCTGAAATTATTTTCAGTCTTTAAAGTGCTGCAATTCTAGAAGTGATTTATTGTGTTTGAATAATTGCAGAGATGCATCTCTAATGGCAATGAGAAGGCGGATTGAGGGATTGACCCCTGAGAGATACGAAACTTGTCAAAAAGATGAGATGCACATGCCCACTACAATGGAGGACTTTGAGACGGCACTGACCAAAGTGTCCAAGTCTGTATCTGCTGCTGACCTAGAAAAATATGAAAATGGATAGCGGAGTTGGCTCGTGATGATGATCCAAAGATCCTTGATCGTTCCTCCTCACAGTAGTCGTTAGCACCAGTTTTACTAAATCTCAGAGCATTTCCACCTCAACCAGACTGAATTCAAAGGGTGACAAGCTTGCCTTACATGAGGTGTGTATGAGTGTACGGACTCATAGTAATAGTTTAATAATAATAGAATTGGTTTTACATCTACAGAATCTGGATACAGTTTAAACTTATTTCCGAGCTGAAGTTCACTCACATTAAAATGAATTTGTTAGGACGAAGGCTGCACTAATTATCCAGTAAACCCAGAATGGAGTCTGCCCTTATAACAAATAACCCCATGTGTTGCCTTACTGTAGTGTGTACAGACAATCATGCTGAGGTTGTGGACACAGGAATGGACTGTATGTTTTGTCTTGTAATATCACTGCCAATAACCAAAGACCAGCTAATCCTGTTCTCTGTTGTCTCCAAATGCTACTTGAGGTGAAAAAGCTATGCAAGCTAATAGGTTTACTGCACCTGTGCCACTGTGGTTGATCTAAAGGCCAAAGTTTCCAGCATTTGATAATTGTCTTAATAGTGATGAGACCATGAGTGTCTTAAAGATGTGTCTAGCACTTGACTTTTATAAACACTATAGAACCGGATTCTGGTTTCTTTTCATTAGTGACATTCCATTGCCATGATCCGCTTGTAAAATGATATATTTTGTTGAATAAATATTTTTTAAATTTGAAAGAGATTACTGAGACAAACTCATTTGTGCAGGATTTACTCATGTAACAAACTGAGAGGAAAAACAAGTCATAACATGCATCAGAGATTAACAGACAATGACAGGGCTACAATGAAATGCAAGGATCCTTTTGAAATGTTTCAAATGCTCAAGTATAATGCTTGAAATGTTCTAATGCAACAGGGAATACTTTGACAGATTGCTCAGGACAAAGTGTACAAGTCTTCATTTCATTCATCTAAGGCAGGTCGAAGGCTTACATGCTTAACGTAACAGGGCAATATTCTGAAGCAACATGAATATTAACATTAAGCGACAGAATTTCTTACAGGCCATTTAATAAGACCCCCAGTAAGAAATAATCCATTTAAATAAAATGGACAGCTGAAAATCAGCTGCTAAGATTTTGGATTGTTTTTTTACATTAACTTTAATGGACTGTTTGTCCATTTTTTTTTAGTGCTATACCCTTTAATTGTCAGTAATGCTATAATGTCATTTCCATACAACAGGCAATATCAATTCCTACTATAAGCATAAAACATACACTTTAGTGGGGAAAAGGCAGGGACATTTCAGGACTGCTTATTTAAATTTGTGCACCTTTACCATTCCACTTCACAATGTAGTGAAAAATAAAAATAGTAATTTGCTCATTATGCTGTTAAACAGACAGATATGTGGATCATTAGGAAACGTTGGGAATATTTTTTCTTTTAAAGTGCTACATTGAAATCATTGGTATTGACGACCAAATAAAGCAACATAACCAAACTGATGAGAACACATCCATCACTTTTCTATCAAAATGCTTTTTTTCTGTCGTTTCTCCATCCATGTTATCTATTAGCCTCTGTTTTTCATCATCTGGCATCAGAGTCTCTGGATTCAGATGAAAAATCCCCTAAGAAAAACATAAGAAACATGTATTATTTAGACATATTGTTCTGCAAGCTACCTTGTATGCCAATCCAGTTGTATTTTAAGTCTACAGTACCAAATGGCCATGGATTTGATACAGGGCCTGTTGAGAAGGCTAGTAACAGGTCAGTGCAGGTTGTACCTGTGTTCACAGGATGGGAACAGAAGATCCAGGATCTTAATGATGACCGCCGAACCTGCAATACCAACCCACCACCACCCACATGATCAAGAAGAAGAGCGGGACAGAATCAGACCAGAAGCGCCTCAGTTTATCCCTCAGCCTCTCGACCCACTGACATGCCACCTGCCCACACACAATAACATAACATGAGGAACATGACACTATTGAGAAACAGAACATGTGACTAATTTAGGTCATCCAGAGTGACTGGTTTGAAAAATGTAATTCTATTTTATTCTCAATTATAGACATGTTCAAAGGTTTGAAAACAGTAAGATTTTTTGGCTCTTACATGCTCACCATACATTAAAAATAACATTTACTCTGGCCCAAGAGTTAACAGTGGCAGTACATAGTCACTTACACTGTAGGAGGACATGGTCCCGCTTAGAGGAGGCCCAAGCAGCAAGGAATCTGCAGTCCTTTCCTCTTCCTCTCTAGACTCATACAAGGTTTCAGGGTCCATCCTCAAGGGAGTTTCAGGGAGTTTCCCCGGAGCAGCAATCTCCTCCTGCGTGGTCTCTGCGTGTTTGAGTAGATAGTGGCTGGTGGTGTTAAGCACTTGGTCTTCAACTGTGAAGACAGAAAACTATTCATAGAAATCCTTCCAGTTAAATCATCACAGTCATTTTTTAGAGATTACAAACAAGAAGCATTTTACTTCACAAATCTACCTGTATTATGAATGGACGCATTAGACACCAAGACGTCACTCTCTCGTGGGATGTCTGAGAGCTTGCTTCTTGTTGAAGGGTAAATATTGGTCACCTGTGTGATCTCCTCAGAGCTCTGGTTCCACAGGATCTCCACCTCATACGCATCTGGCTGCTGGACCTACAGAACATACCACAACAAGCCCTAGATCACATTCACACACAGCCTCTATCTATAGCTTGGATGCTTTCCAAAGCAAAAAGCTGCCATTCCATGTTTAAGATTGAATTACTCTATAAAGGACATAACAGATATAAAAAATAATTCCATTTTCAAGCCATAATTTATAGGGTAAAGATTAAAACCTTTTCATCTGCCAGCTGGATTATCTCCTGACTCAGGACGAGTAACAGAAGCTGCTCTCCAGCATCACTCTGAACATATGACTGATTACCCATCAGCCTCAGCTCACTGCTGACCAACCCCTCCTCCAGATTACTAGAGCTCACGTTAGAACCATCCACTGCAAACACAAAGAAAAATCTAACATTTTACAATAAATTCCTGTTACTTACAGGTATAGTTCAGCTAAATAATTTGATTTATTCACCCTCAAGCCACCCCAGATATAGTTAGTTTCTTCATCAGAACAGTTTTCTAGAAATTTTGCATTACATCATTTGTGCACCAATGGATCATCAATGCTCACCAATGGTGTCAGAGTTCAAACAGCTGATAAAAACATCACAATACTCCACAAAACAGTCCACACAACTCCGTCAAAAAAGAAAGCAATATTATGGATACAGGACTCCTATTTTAGCTGGAAGCAATGGTTTGAAGTTAAAAATGATGTCTTGATGAATTACAAACATGCAGATGTTTGTTTCACAAGCTGATAAACAACAAACTGGTGGACTAGAGTTGTGTAGATTATTGTGATGTTCTTATCATCTGTTTAAACACTCATTCTGCCGGCACCCATTCACTACAGAGGATCCACTGATGAACAAATAGTAATGCTACATTTTCCAAAATCTGTTTCCATGAAGAAAAACTTATCTGCATCTTTGATGGCCTGAGGTTAAGTACATTTTCTAAAATTATTTTTTTTATTTTTGTGTGAACTATTCCTTTAAGGTTAGTTAATGCATTAACTAACATTTACTAACACCTATACACTTACTGCAGTACTTATTAATCGTTGTTAACATTAATTATTAAATATACAACAGTTAATTGTTAGTTTATGTTAGCTCATTAGGTTCATTACTATTAACAGATACAACTTTTTGATCTTGACTTTATACATTAGCAAATGTGGAAATTAACATTAACTGATTAATAAGAATTTGTCATTGTTAGCTCATCTCCATTTCTCTTGACAAAAAGTTAAACAGTTCAATAAGTTTAATAAATAAATATTAAAAAAGAAGACAGATTCATACACAAAAGAGCAGGACATGTCATCCTTGTGACTCCTGAAGGCTTGAGATGAGCTCCATTAATGAATGTTTCATTGTCCGAAAGACCTAGAGTTAAATTTATCTGAAAGAAGAGGTGAAAAATAATTTTAAATTATCACTCCTTCACAAAACATAATACAGATGGGATGCACTATTCCCAAAAAATACTCGTGTAATTATTAATTAATTATGTCTTACCTGTACACTGTACTGAGTCTGGTTAGTTTCACTAACCGCTGTCACATTTAACACGACTGTTTCCTGTGAACACAAACCACAAGATTTACACAACGACAAACGCGTTTGTTTACAGACTTCACAGTCATGTGCTGAAGTTTTCAACGCTGAGGGACACTGCTTTTGGTAAACTAACCGCGAATGTTAAAGCGACGATTGCCTTTAATGTGTCAAACCATGATGTAAGCATCTTTGAAAACCAAATCTCTATCAACTCGGCAGATATCTATGCTATCTGATACGCCTTTGTACTGCTACACGTGAATGCATCAGAAACACATTAAACTATCTCAAAATATATTAAATGTCACCCACCGTGGTTATTTGTTTCGATTGTGCGTTGGCCAGGACACACAATACGCTTAAATATACCACCGTTAAACGTATTTCCCACGTAGAGGCCATTTTTCTCACGCTGGATGTCAACAAAACGTGTGCGTCATGTCGTAATGTCGAGTTGACGTAGCGTCGTCATTGAGAACTCTTTTGCCCCCTGTTGGAAACTAGGAGTACTACCGGAAGCTTCGTATACATTTTGCAAATTAAAATTTTTTTTTTCTTTTTTTTTTTCACATGAATATGAATATTGTGATTTTTGTTTCACTTGTGAAATATTCAGTGATATTTTTGTTACTACATTTCAATTATTTTATTTAAAACAATTTTATAGATTAAAATCACACTACAATATCATGAACTCCTTTTGGTAAGGAAATCCCTAGACAAGAAACCATAACTTAATATACCTTACATTGCATACAGTGTTCCGTTCAGTACATATATATTTCCCTTATTACATTTTTGAGAACAACGTTTACGCCTAATAACGTCTATGCAGTTTAAAGAATCAAGCAGAAAACATGGGGACATTTTAGAATAAAATAAAAAAAGAAGTTTACTTTATTAGGATTGTCTTGTTTTATTGCTCAGCTGAGATTCTCCTGAAGTCTTCCAGACAATGAGAGTCAACATAAAGAAGAAAAAACAAGTTTTACAAACACATTTTCATCTCATTAAAAAATGTTATTCTACAAAATATAATAATTCCTATCATACATATACATCATATATTTGTGATAACATTTTAGTACTTTGTTTATATATGTTAATGTTTAAATATGAGTAAAGGTGCTTTTAGATAAGGGGATCACAATACTTGTTTATGGATCACACAGTTTCACTGAGGAGAACACTTTGGTGTCTAGATTGAGCAGATCTCCAAAACCTGATGCACTGAACCAAAACCCAGGATAAAGGGGCTGAGTGAATGTGGTCTGGACACGGTGCAGAAGGGTCACTGTATCAGAGACACTGTAGAAAGACAGAGTTCCTGCTTTGTGATCTACATACACACCCACCCTAGAGGACAGAGGGCTTGAGATCTCAGTTTTTATGCTCTTATGCCAGAAAACAGGCTTGGGAAAACATTGTAGACTCCAAGATGTGTTGTTGTTTCCAAACATACCGACTGATCCCTTTCCTCTGTCTCTCTTTTCTTTATATGAGACTGATATGTGCACACATCTCCCGCTCCACTCCACCTCCCAGTAACAGCGTCCAAACACACTCTCCTTACAAAACACCTTACAGGGGAACTTATATCTCCCACGATGCTCAGGGTAAGTCATCTGTCTGTTGTTCTCAGAGAGGATGAGGTGTTCACCCGCTGTGTTGGGATCAAGGGTGAAGCTGCAAAAATCTAAAGAAAATGATTTATAAATGACATGATTGCTATGGTCAGTTATGGCATGAGTAGTCTCAACAATAAAAAAAGGTTTTATAAATTTTGTTAATTTAAAAATGTAAAAAATACTTTAGTGCACTATAGCCATACTATATGATAAGCTTCAAATAGATACAAAAAAGTACAGGCCTTATTTATTTATTTGACTTACACTGTTTAAAATGATTCCTGGTTAATGGTAAAATCTGAATTCTTGCCACTACAAAGGAACAGAGATCAAGTGCTATTGCAGTTGAAGTTTAATAATGTATAGATTGCATGCTATGTAGTGCAAAATAAAATAAAATATATGTCCATTGACTGGTTACTTATGAAGTAACAAGAAAAAAACTTGTAAGAGTGAATTTAATATATATATATATATATATGTATATATATTTAAAGCAGGATGGAATCTCCTACCAAAAGAGATGATTTTACTGATCTCCTCCTGACAAAAAATCTTCAAAATGTTGTTTTAGATCAGAGAGAGATTTCTTTAAGCCATCAAACTGAACATGACTAACAGTCATAGTGGATGACGACTCAGATTCAGAAGAAGCAGAGAGATTCTGAAAAGTTTATATTGAGAGAAAACATAAAAAAAAGAAAATATGAAAACGTAGCTTGTTTTTGCTGTATTTGTAATGTGAATAACACAATTCCAAGCATGTTTTGCGGTGAACTAGGGTAAATGCCTCAGGCAACCTGTGGTTTTACCTTGAAATGCAAATGATTCTGTGTGTGTGGATCTCGATCCAGCTCTGTGTCTCTCATCTGGAGATCAGCGATCTCCTGCTCCAGCTGCTCCAGGAGTCCTTCAGCTCGACTCACTTCAGTCCTCTCCTGATCTCTGATCAGCTGTGTCACCTCATGCTGTCTGTTCCTAATAGAGATGATGAGCTCAGTGAAGATCTTCTCACTGTGCTCCACTGTTGTCTGAGCAGAGTGCTGTGAGGACACACAGAGAAACCGGTAGTTCAGTTTCAACCGGATCAGCCAAAACTTCCATTTTGGTGTCCTTCTAATACTAAGCTATTATATGACTTTAGAACTGCATTGATGTTACTTTTAACACATTTTTAACAATATTTTTCAATAATGATATTGTATCATCATTCATTGTAACATGGAATGCATGGAAAAGAGCAACCAGCAAATTATTTAAAATAATTTCCTTTATGTTTATGGTAAAGTGTAAAGGGTGAATTTTCATTTCTGATGCCTTTAATTTTCCAACAAACACTATGACTAGACAAAATACATACTGCTCAGAAGTTCCGGGTCAGTATGTCTGTTATGCTCAACAAGGTACTGTAAAATTGTGAAAATTCATATAATTTAAAATTAGTATTTCCTATTTTAATATGTTTAAAGATGTAATCAAAATAAAATGTTCAGCAGCCATTACTGTATCACAGCAGTGTTCATCAGTCTTCAGTGTCACTTGATCCTTCAGAAATCATTCATGGTGCTCAAGAAACAGTTCTTCTTATTATCTTATTATTTGAATAAAAATATTAATTTATTTAAATAAAATCTTATATCTTATATCTTATATATATACTATAGTTCACAAAAATTATTTTTCTTAAAGCTGCGGTAGGTAACTTTTGACGCTCTAGAGGTTAATAAACAGAACTGCTTGCGTCTTGCGGAAGAACATCGTAGCCGGAACTACTTCTCTCTGTTTATGTCTATGAAGAATCACAAAGGTACTGGGTTACTCCGCCGCGGTACCCCCGAAGCAATCTAAAATAGTCCGAATATAAACACTTATTATAGGTGCACCCTAGTGATTCAGGACAAGCTAAAAACACGGTTTGGAAAATGGATTCATGGTGTACTCGCTTATTATATACATTTTCTACATTTTGAACACAAACAAAGTTACGGACCGCAGCTCTGATTGGTTGTTTCTCACCGGGAGCGATGGAGTTTCGGCAAATGGCAATAGGAACACTGGGAGGAGCCAGAGGAGCTTGATTTTTTCAAAGATTATCTGTCTCATATTCTACTGTCAGGGCATAATGGCTGATTTAACAAATATGTAAAAAATATATTTTTACAAAAGTTACCTACTGCAGCTTTAAATGAAAAGAAAATGATAATCTCTCACCTTCAGAGTTTTCACAACCAGCTTCAGCTCCTCTACAGTTTTCTGTTTCTCCTGGATTTTCTGCGTGGTTGTTCTCTCCATCTTCTCAACCTGGTCCTGTGGGGGGAAAATATTTTATGATTCCAGGGTCAGAGAGAACATTACAGATACTAGTAGCCTACTACGTTCTGTCTGCACAAGCGAAACAAAAAGTTTCATAGGAGGTTTCAAATGAGTTTCACAAAAGTAGTTAAACACGTTAGACAGGATTTAATGAGTAGCCTATGTTAATGAATGGTTTCCCAAAGTGAAGTTTGCGAACCCCTGGAGGTTCGTGAGGGAATTGCAGGGGGTTCGTGAGTTTGTGCCTGTTTTTATACAGTCTATGGTTTGTACCGAAGACTGTATGGATGGTACACATGGTATGCCTGCGAGTTAATACCATTAACTAATGAAAAAAAAATTAATTAAAAAGTTTTTGCAAAAAATGTTACAGGTTTATTCAAATGTAATGTAAAATCTTAAATGTATACAAATATTTCTCGTTCGGGGAAACCCTGTATAAAAAAATATGTATTATTATTATTATTAATAATAATAAAATAATTTAATTGTAAATTACATTAATATTAATATTCATAATTCGTTGAGTGTAATAATAACAATAGGTATGTAAATACTACTAAAATACTACTAAAACTGATAAAATGTTTTTCAAGTTAAACATGCAAATGTGCCATTAAATAATTGATATTTAATATTTACTTAAGATCTCAGGGGGTACATCAAGTACATCATTTAGGTCAAAGAGGTGCGGCTGACAAAAAAGTTAGAAAACCCCTGTGTTAATGCATACGATATATGTTGTCAAATTGTTGAAATTCAGGTGTTTTTTTGTTGTTGTTTTTCATTTGCAGTGTTTTAGTCTCATGCTGTATTAAATATTCATCTAAAATCAGCATTTTTATCAGGCTCTTATATTAATGTTCTGTTATTTCACTTTAATTGCATAGAAAAAGGACCCATACATTGCCATTAAAGTAAAAATGACTGTACCTCATCATAGGAGCCTAAATAAAATGCTATATGGTATAATGCATAATGGTATGCTATAAAATGAGTATGAGGTGCCAAACAAGAAATAATTATATAAAAATCTGAATATATAGTTATAAGTCTGATTGTATTGTTATGTCTGAATATAAAGAAGTGAATCTGAATATATGCTCATACTGTAAGTCTGAATAAATGTAAATCTGAATATATGCTTATGAATCTGAATATATAGAAGTAAATCTGAATATATAATTATAAATCTAAATATATAAATGTAAATTGTGAATATATAAAATATATTGGTGGTGGTGGCGGTGGACGAGGAGATACTCCCTCACAATGTAGAGTGCTTTGAGTGCTTCGAAAAGCAGAAAAGCACTATATAAATGTAAAAAAAAAATATTATTATTAGTATTATTATTATTATTATTATATAGAGGTAAATCTGAATATATAGTCATAACTTTGAATATATAAATGTAAATCAGAATATATAGTTATAAGTCTGAAAATACAGAATTAAATCTGAATATATAGTTATAATTCTAAATAGTTATGAATCTGAATATATATAGTTATAAGTCTGAATATATAGAATTAAATCTGAATATATATTTAAAGTCTGAATGAATAGAGGTAAATATGAAAAAAGATATATACGTGTGTATATGTATATGTTTAATGTATGTACCGTATTTTCCAGACTATAAGTCACACTTTTTTTCATAGTTTGGCTGGTCTTGCGACTTATATTCAGGTGCGACTTATTTATCAAAATTAATTTGACATGATCCAAGAGAAATGAACTAAGAGAAATGAACCAAGAGAAAATATTACCGTCTACAGCCACGAGAGGGTGCTCTATGCTGCTCAGTTCTCCTGTACTCTACATTGAAGACATAGAGCGCCCTCTCGTGGCTGTAGACGGTAATGTTTTCTCTTGGTTCTTGGTTCTAAATAAAAGCGCCTTATAGTCCAGCGGGATTTATATATGTTATTTTCCTCATTATGACGTATTTTTGGACTGATGCGACTTATACTCAGGTGTGATAGTCCGAAAAATACGGTATATGTAGCCTATGTGAACTGGATTCGGGGAATAACTTGTGTCAGAACTAAAGTGATAAAAGTTACATTACAAAAAATATTTCTCCAACAGCAAAAGTATCACATACTTCATCTACTTGTTCACAGGTTGCACAGTGATACTGAGGAATACTAAACCAAAACCCAGGATGGAGGGACTGAGGGAATGTGGTCTAGACTCTGTGTAAGAGGGTCATCTTGTCAGAAATGTCATAAAAGCAGAGAGTTACAGCCTTGCAGTCAACACAAACACCTATTTTAGAGGATAAAGGGCCTGAGATCTCAGTTTTATTATTAATAAATTGCCTGCAGTGGTGGTGTCCAATGTAAACTTCTGATAATCTGGAGATAAAAGCAGACACAAAGCCACAAATTTGTCCATTATCTTGAAGAGAACAGATTAGAGACATTTTTAAATAAATTACCACAGTTTTACAACATTATGTGAGTTTATGTACAGTAACTTACACCGTAGAAAATCCTCACTGGTTATTGGCCCGAAAGGAAATCTCATCTGAAAATTGACAACTGTAAACATAGTAAAATAGTGCATTATTATTGCGAATCTATGTGAACTTTTCACTTATAAACTTATTTTAAATATTTTTTTTTTCATACGGCATTTGAAATTATTCTGTACTCCTCCGGCAATTTCATTTTAAGATTAGAAAGAGACTTCCTCACAAGATCTGGTTTACTATGCTGACTGACAGTTAAAATGGGCGAGTTCACACACGCAAACAGTGAAGACCAAGACTGGAAATGCTGTAGAGTGAAATACCAAACAGACTGATATATTTACACATTTTAAGACTAATAAATGTAATTGTTCCATTTAAAATGCTAAATTTAAAGGTGTTAAGATTAATATACAGTATATGGCAAAAAGTAGAAATTACCTTTAGAAAAAAAACAGTCTCCTGCTCCAGCTGCTCATGAAGTCCCACATCTCGACTATATTCCATCTTTTCTTGAGCTCTGATCAGTTCTTCTACCTCTTCTAGAGCGTGTTTTCTCATTGTTGTGGATCAGTTGAGTGAAGATCTTGTCATTTTCCTCTAATGCAGTTTGTGCAGAGCACTGTTAGAAAGCAGAGGGAGCTTGATTTCACAACAATGCATTGAAGAACCACTTGGGGTTCCCCAGAATACCTTTCAGTGAACAGTTCTTAAAAGAGCAGGGCATCTCTCCTTATTCCTCTCTTTCAGCCTCTTCAGTTACATCCATTCAAAGTAGCAGTTGATTTTTGTGGTTCTCTACATTTTTTAACTTATCAGTCCAGTTTACAAGCTATAATGAAAACATATTGCATACATTATTTAGGTGCAGTAGAGTGTCAATCCTACTGTACAATGAAGATGTATAAGTTTAAACCATGTATTTTATTTTGCTCACTGCTAATTCCCTAATTCCCTACTTCCCTCTGCTTTTCTGCAATCTCTTTGGGTGGGGGGGGGGGGGTGTAGCTCATCAAGAAAAGATATTAAAACATATTCCCTGACTGGTCTAACTAGTTTACTGCTATGTGCTCTCATGCAACTTTCTTTTTACAGTTTTTTACAACCATTTCACCTCAGAGAACTGATGGAAACATCAAAAATTATGTGATCCCATCAAGGCATATAACATGAACAAGGTCTCACCTGTTTTCTCATCATTTCTGTTTCAGCTTCAACCATATCATGTCCTTTGTGTTCAACATTTCTGGTCTGTATGGCAATAGAATTCATTGAATTCAGTTGAATTCATCAACCTTAAAGAACCTACATGGAACAGATTTTGGAGTGACTGTCTCACCCCACTGAGGACAGCTGTGGAATCCCTTTGGACTGTCCTGCTTCAGACTGTGAATGCACACCAAACAGAAACTCTGTCCACATTTACAAGTCACTGTATTTTTCAGTAGATCTTGACAGACTTGACAGCCGGCCTGGTCCTTTTCTGATGTCCTAATATTGGCGTCTGCCATATCACTGAGAAAGCGAAGTGTGCTTACTGGATTTCTCTCTGAGAGTATGTGCTGTTTATTTTAGAATGATGAGCATTTGTTCCCAGAAATGAAGTTTTCCTAATTCCATCTGCATACTTTCACTTCTGTGAAAACATTTAGTTTCAACTGCATGCAGTCCACTGATATCCATGTATCTTTTCAACACAGATCAGTGTAAACCTGGCTTCATGCTTCTTCTGACTAATGACCTCCTGGTGGGTAGACAAGGTTGACACAGTTACAGTACATATTATATTGTATAAAAAAAAATAAGTGCTGCTTCTTAACCCTGGCCTATCAAAGGGATAGTTCACCCAAAAATCAATTAATCAATCTTTCGTTCGTTATCTGGCTAGGCTCTGTGTTTATCTTCAGTTCTCTCTTCACAGCAGTTCAGTCAGTGTACTGTTTCAGTCAATGAATTACTCCGGGATACTGGTTTGTTTTAACTCAGAGGGAGTGTCAGCCACATTAAAAAAGTTAACAGCTTAAGTCATTTGTGGATTAATGCATATTGGAGTTTAAAATGATTCAGTTTCATTTGGTGAACTGGTTCAAGAAGATTCGGTTACATCGAATGATTCGTTCGTGAACCAGATATCACTAAACTGCAGTGTTTTGAAATCTCACAACAGACACGGAAGAGAAGACAATACTGAATAAAGTCGTAGTTTTAGCTATTTTTAGACCAAAATGTATTTTCAATGCTTCAAAAATTCTAACTGACCCTCTGATGTCATATGGACTACTTTGATGATGTTTTTCTTACCTTTCTGGACATGGACAGTAGACCGTACACACAGCTTCAATGATGGGACTGAGAGCTCTCAGACTAAATCTAAAATATCTTAAACTGTGTTCTGAAGATAAATGCAGGTCTTACGGGTTTGGAACGACATGAGGGTGAGTTATTAATTACATAATTTAGATTTTTGGGGGAACTATCCTTTTAAAATTAGCGTATACTACCATAATAATGTATATACATACTTTGCTATGATGCTTACATTACATAAAAAATGTGATATAAAAATATTTTGAGACTATTGGTCATAAGTCTCAAATGTTTAAATGTTATTCATAGTGCAAGTGGCAAACCTATTTAAATTTGGTGCAGGGAAAACTGATGGTATAATGATCAATCAGTGATAGAATTCAATAAAAACAGTGCTTAGGAAAATAGATTAATTCAGTCATTGTAAGAAAGGAAACAGGAAGTTGTACTTTCTAAGGAGTAAAAAAGAACAGAACAAGAACAAGAGGAAACAAAGAATTAAGACACTGTTGACGGACTGAGTGAAAACGAACCATGAAGGACTGTTTATATCTTTTCTTCTTTATGCTTCATTTCAGTACAGGTGAGTTTAAATTTTGCGTTATTTAAGGGGACTCACAGCAATGAATATAGATCTGCTTTAAGACAGTAATTAATAATAATAATAATAATAATAATTAATTGAAGCTTGATGGCAGGAATGGATGACCGGTGGGATTAAATGGGTTAAATTATAATTTTTCTATAAACTACAGACTGTTCACATCAGCATAGCTTTGAATTATAAGACAATTGGAGAGACATTCCAACTGAAATGCATCTCTGATCTGATGGAAAGACAATCTATTAAATGGACATGGTAAACATTAAGTAGCAAAACGTCTCCGGTTACTATCGTAACCTCGGTTCCCTGAGAGGCGGGAACGAGACATTACGTCAGCTAAGACGTATATGGGAACTCTTCCCTTCTCCACTTTCACTGAAATCTTATTGGCTAACGCCAGCTGGGGACAGCTGGCCAATTGACGCGAAGCATGCAAATACTGGCGGGTAAGCGTGCAGTATAAAATGCATGGGCGCGAAAATTACGTCAGAATCACGACTGAACGCTAGCACAGCTGATCAAACAGCGACCACGGCGGCTAACGTAATGTCTCGTTCCCGCCTCTCAGGGAACCGAGGTTACGATAGTAACCGGAGACGTTCCCTCTCGAGGCGGTAACTCAACATTACGTCAGCTAAGACGTATATGGGAACTGTATAAAATCCCGCCGTGAGAGCAGTGAAGATAAGCCCTGAACGGAGTCAATCACCCTCACACAAGCAGTACAGTTCTAGCCAATGGCCGTGTCGCTAAGAGTGCTTGCATCTGATAGGCGGAACTAGGCCAATGAGACATCTGCTCCGACCCTAACAAAATATGCATAACTTCAAGCAACATATCGAAATCTGCACTAACCAGGGCAGACACAAAGCAATAAGCACTCAAGCATGAGAGTTAAACAGAGTCGACGGCGTTTGCGGTGACTGCTGCATAAACCATTTAACCATAACACAGAGTTAGCAGCCATGGTAACTACTGTATAGCTGGTTATAACAGCTTTAATGAATAAAACTTAACTCACCGAAAAACATGTGACGCTACAGAGGGTACATCCAGCTTGTAAAACCTGGCGATTGTGTTCTGGGAAGACCAGCCAGCAGCAAAACATAAATACTGGACAGACATACCTCTAGACCAGGCCCATCAGGAAGCATTTATAATGTCCTCGCAGAATGAGCTCTGATGTTGAGGGGGTAATCCTTCCCCTGGCATTTGATAGCGTCCACGATCCAGTGAGAAAGTCTCTGTTTAGAAACAGCACGTCCCTTATTACATCCACCAAGCACACGAACAGCTGGTCCGACTGACGAAAGGCGGCCGAGCAATTCATATACATCCGTAAAACCCTAACAGGGTCCCGGCGCTCTGAGTATCAGCGTCGCGCGAGGCTGACGGCTCAACAGATAAGGCGGGCAGGGAAACAAAACGGTGTATTGAGTGACTTCGAAACGAAACCCGGTCTCGGCCGGAGAGTGACATTACAGTCGCCAGGCCCGAAACCAATGCAATATCGTTCACCAAACACTCACGAAATTCTCCAAGGCACTTGGTAGCACGAAGCTAATGGCTCGAACGGTAATAAGAGATAGAGCCCACGGCGGCACGGAGGGCGGCCATGAAGTACACAATCTACTTGCTCCCCTGAGAAAAATGAATACCAGAGCGTGCTTACCGATCGTTTACCCGTAACCGGGGAACGAAAGCGGCAATAGCGGTCACATACACCTTAGCGTGGATGGTTTCAAACTCCTGCTATCCGTACTGTGCTGTGGAAAACATCCGACACGGAACAGGTCCCCGGGTCAATATAAATGTTCTCGCACCATTTTATGAAAACTCCCCACATCTGCGCGTAGCAGCGAATGTTTGATGGTGCTCGCGTCTCTGTAAGGGTGTTTAGCACTCGTGAGTGTAGAGCGTCCCGCTCATTAGGGTCCCTGCAGCGGCCACACATGAAGGTTCCACAGCTCGGGGCTGGGGTGCTATATTGTGTCATTCGCCTGAGACAGCAGGTCCTGCCTGAGGGGGATTCGCCATGGGGGAGCCATCAGTAACTCTCTCAGGTCCGCGAACCAGGGCTGATTCGGCCAGTTCGGGGCCACGAGTATAACTGATGCTTTCTCCTCCCTGATTTTGCACAACACAGGCGGAATCTTCACAGGAGGGAATGTGTAAGCCTGGCTTCCGGCCAGCGCGATGTCAGAGCATCTCCCAGCAGGGGGGAGTGAGATAGCAAACGTGATCTCGCTCGTGGCAAACAATCCACTTCCTCCCTCCCAAATCATTAGATCTGATCTTGGGTGAAGCCAACATCTCCTTAAGGAATCCCGTTCCTCAAAAGCATGCTCACTCCACGGTTCAAAGTACCGGGGATGTGCGACGCTCCTATGGAGATTAAGTGTCGGTCCGCCCACAACAGGAAACTCGCTGCCTGTTTGAATAGAGCTCTGGAGCGCACGCCGCCCTGGCGATTTATGTACGAGACCACAGACGTGTTGTCGGTTTGAATCAGTACATGTTTCCGCTCCAATTTCGACCGAAAGGCTTGCAGGGATATTAGGACACCGCTTCCATTATTCCAAACGGTTTATGTGCCACCTTCTCTGTGACTCCGACCACAGCCCAGACGCACTGCTCCCCAGTCTAGATTGGCGTTCGCAGAGAAAAGAACTCCTGGGCTGAACATATCCGGGCTGTTCCACGGTCTCAGAGTGCTGACGCAACTGTGAATGACCGTAAGTGCTTGTGGACCGAAGACCACGCCCTCGGCGGAACTCGAGTTACAGCCAAAACTGTAGCGGCCGCAATGTAGCAGACCCAGATGGCACACTGAAGAAGTCGCCGCCATCAGTCCCAGAAGCCTCTGAAATTCCCTCAGTGCAAACGACCTGCCCAGTCAGAAACAGCACAGAGTCGATGAAATGCTCTAGAGAGAGATGGGCTCGGATCGCCATCGAGTCCAAACATATTCCCAGATATGTTACGGTCCGACTCGTAAAAACACGCTCTTCTGCATATTCACACGCAGTCCCAGCGTATCCAAACGGCGAAGCATTGTTTCCACGTGACTGATAGCACATCTCTTGAGTGGGCTAAAATCAGCCAATCGTCCAGATAATTCAACATGCGCATTCCGCTCGATCTGAGGGGAAATTTCGCTCTATCGCTCTCTCTCGAGCAGACTGAGAACTTCCTGTCGCAGAACAGGGCGGTTTTGGGGCACAGTCAGTGACGGGACCACGCCATTGAAGCGGGGAGGTCTGCGTTTGAATTGGAGAGAATATCCGTCGTGAATTATTCCCAGTATCCACGGTGAAACGCCCGGGATAGCCCTCTTACCGTCCATGAGATGACACGGCGGACGCGTTACGTCTACAGCCACTGATGGCTTATTTTAATTAAGGCCCCGCCCCCGCGAGGCTGGAAGCACTGGCGGGAGGGCGGGCGCGTCGCGAAATGGTGTGACACTCTTGCGCCATCATGAGGCCATTATAATCATGGACTGTGGCTCTGCGCTGTTTGAGACAGGGCGAGTGACACAACGTTGGGTGCAAGAATTTGTATATATGCTTCTTTAGTACAATTTTTACTCACAAAAACATCATTTAAACACATATAGCAATCGTCACCCATAGTTATGTGGGGGACATGATGCATGTGTCTTTGTGGTGTTGGCACTCTCGCTCCTTCGCGAGGCCATTATAATAATAGGTTGTGGCTCTGCACTGTTCTGAGACAGGGCGAGTGACACAGAGATGAGTGTAAGAGGAAGTAAAGCTCTTAGTTGATTGTAACATGCTTTTATTGTGGAACTCACACAAACAGCATTCAAACAGACATAGCAATCGTCGCCCGAAGAAACATGGGGGACATGATGCATCTGAACATTGAGGGTGACACCGTGTTCATGTGGTGTTGGCACTCTCGCGCGGCCAGTATAATCATGGGTTGTGGCTCTGCACTGATCTGAGACAGGGCGAGTGACACAGTGATGAGTGTAAGAGGCAGTAAAGTTCTTTCGCTGATTGTATACCTGTTTTTATTGTGGAACTCACACAAACAGCATTCAAAAAGACATAGCAATCGTCGCCCGAAGAAACATGGGGGACATGATGCATTTGAACATTGAGGGTGACACCGTGTTTATGTGGTGTTGGCACTCTCGCGAGGCCAGTATAATCATGGGTTGTGGCTCTGCACTGTTCTGAGACAGGGCGAGTGACACAGAGATAAGTGTAAGAGGAAGTAAAGCTCTTTAGTTGATTGTAACATGCTTTTATTGTGGAACTCACACAAACAGCATTCAAACAGACATAGCAATCGTCGCCCGAAGAAATATGGGGGACATGATGCATCTGAACATTGAGGGTGACACCGTGTTTATGTGGTGTTGGCACTCTCGCGCGGCCAGTATAATCATGGGTTGTGGCTCTGCACTGATCTGAGACAGGGCGAGTGACACAGTGATGAGTGTAAGAGGCAGTAAAGCTCTTTCGCTGATTGTATACCTGCTTTTATTGTGGAACTCACACAAACAGCATTCAAACAGACATAGCAATCGTCGCCCGAAGGAAATGGGGGACATGATGCATATGAACATGGCGCTTGGGGGCGGGGCCTCCCGCTCACTCACTCTTTCACCGTCAGGGAGACGGCTCGTATGGCGCGCTGGCTCTCTCGCGGCGCGCGGTCCTCAACTGACCCTGACGTTACCTTCCAGGCTCTTACCACTGCTGGTTTCGGCAGAAACGAACGTCCGGTTCAGAGCGGGGTGCCACTGCGGGTTATTTTAGCTGGTTTCAGAGCCTGGCCCGGTGCATAAGAATCTCGCAGAAGAAGACTGAGGTGAGCGACGGGGTATCACATGGCTCATACTTTGGCGCGCTTTCTGCGTCTCTGAGAATAGCTCCATGACGTCACCAAAGAGGCCGGAGGGAGCAACTGGAACGTTTAGGAGCGGCCTACGGTCCGCGTCTTTCAGGACAGCTAGGGAAGCCATAGGTGCCTGTAAAGATGACCATAAGCTCCGTAAAACAGCTGAGCAGAGCGCTTAGTAGCAATCAGCGCGAGATCAGTTGCCGCGTGCAGATCCTGATGACGTCAGCGCTACTGTGCCACCGTTTGCCTGAAACACCTTGAGTATTGCCCTGGCAAAGAGCAGAAGCTGCACTCGCTCTTTCTAGACTGTGGTCCGGACCAAAAGCAGAGGGAGACGAGCACAGGTGTGTGGTAACAGTCTCCTAGACGGGGGGGGAGGGTCTCCGTCCCGTCCACGTGCGTGATATGGCCTTCGTAGCAGAGTGGGTGCGCGCCGATTGGGGTGCAGCCCACGATTTCACCACGAGCTGTTGCATGCCTAAATGCCATCTGGTAGCAGCTCGACTGGAGGAGCCACGAGTCTAGTTACCTATCACAGGCTCGTCATGTGCGTTGCAAGCGAGACTCAGCTCCGTGACGACCTTTCCGAAGACCCTGACGAGCTTCTCCTGGAGGTCTCAGGGCCCTCTTGGTCGGGGCGGTCCCACTGAGAGGCCCAAACCTTTTTCGACGTCGAAGCGACATGGAGTCGTTTTCCTCGCCAGCTCCGAAGAGGACGAAGTTCGCGGAAGCTATAGTCCACCACGCCGACGTCAAACTCGTCTTCGGGCGGGGGAGGGCCCACCAGCGGCTCGCTGGCGGCAGTGGGCCTCATTCCCGCCGTCCTCCGAGCCACTCTGGCTCTGAGGGCGCGCACTGTCAGCTCGGTACAGTGGGCGCAAGTGTTGTCCGTGTGAGAATCCCAAGCAGGTCACACAGAACTGGGGAAGGTCCGAATCTAGCATTAGCAGCCATCGGATGCGGAGAGGAAAAACAGGGTGAGTAGTCCTCTATTGCAACTTCCACGATGACTTAGATAAGACTTCTAGCGTGAAGAAAGAGATTCTGACGTAATTTTCGCGCCCATGCATTTTATACTGCACGCTTACCCGCCAGTATTTGCATGCTTCGCGTCAATTGGCCAGCTGTCCCCAGCTGGCGTTAGCCAATAAGATTTCAGTGAAAGTGGAGAAGGGAAGAGTTCCCATATACGTCTTAGCTGACGTAATGTTGAGTTACCGCCTCGAGAGGGAACTAATGACACAACGGAGAGAGGAGAGAGCTGATACAATCATCTACAGGTTTTTTTTTTTACTGACACATACATACGGTGTACATTTTAGGACATCCTCAGACCTCAGTTATTAAATTAAAAGGCGTCATGCCTCAGACTAAAAGGCTTCAGTCATAAGACATTAGATAATGAAAATTTTACCATTCTATATGTACAGTAAACTGTAGCACATGTTTCACACCTTCAAGCATGTGTCTGTTAATTTCTATTTATAATAATGTTTTATATGTGCTGCATTTTGCAGAACTGAGAAGCGACTGCCTAGAGATATAGCTAGTCTTTGCAGGAGACAAAGAAACTGCTATAGTACTGTACACTGTAGTGAAATTTGTCCAGATGTGCAGAGGATGCTAAATTTACTTTTTATATTTTATTTGTTACTCTACTGTATTGTGGTGCATGCCATGGTCATACAATTATTTGGTATTTGTACTTTTCTAGTGCTTTTTATCTACTGCAAGGTCACTTCACAGTAGTAAAATGAAAAAGATTTTTTCCCAAAAGTTTATTGCTGAATTATACATATGTATCTTTAATTTAATTTAAGTATTCTGTAATAGACACTGAGCTGCAAAAATAATTCCTAAATCCTTTTGAGAGTTTTTGTTACAGTGTTATTAATCTCAGTGTTAACTGGGCAAATAACAATTCTATTTGTGTTTAAGCATTTACATTTTATTTTTCAACTGCTTACTCACAAAATCTTTACTTGTCACACAGTTTCTGTGATTGAGTGATTGCAGATATTCCCACCTCTGTTAATAGAAAATCTAACTTTATTTTCAAAACTGATCTATTGTTAGTGCCTTGATATTACTGTATTTCTTTCTAATGTTAGTAATTTCTAAAGTTTTTGTTGCTCTTAAACTTGCACTAAACGTGATTATACCATCTAAGTAGTCTTTAATAGAACCGCATTTCTTCTTTAGTGATACACGCTAGGACACATTTATAACCTGTTGAAGTTTTTTATATTGTTTATTGACTTGGTGCCACGATGGATATTGAAATGTGGTTATTTATTTTTTATTTTGTTGTTGTTATTATTTATAAGTGGTCTTTGTCTGCTTTAAGTAAATTAACAAGTTAACAATGGTAAGACATGAAACGGTTACTGAAAAACATTATAAACTCAACATGTTTGTTTTTGCCCCCATTTTTCATATACTGAAAACTGTACACAAAAGAACTATTTCTCTGAAATATTTTTCACTAATCTGCCTAAATCTGTGTTAGTGAGCACTACTCCTTTGCCCGAGATATCCATCCATCCACCTCACAGGTATGGCATATCAAGATGCTGATTAGACAGCATGATTATTGCACAGGTATGCCTTAAAAAATAATAAAATAATAAAAATAGGCTGGCCACAATAAAAGGCCAATCTAAAATGTGCAGTTTTATCATACAGCACAATGCCACAGATGTTGCAAGTTTTGAAGGAGCGTTCAATTGGCATGCTGACTGCAGGAGTGTCCACCACAGCTGTTGCCTGTGAATTAAATGTTAATTTCTCTACCATAAGCCATCTCCAAAGGCGTTTCAGAGAATTTGTCAGCACCTCCAACCGGCCTCAGAACCGCAGACCACGTGTAACCACACCAGCCCAGAACCTCCACATCCAGCATCTTCACCTCCAAGATCGTCTGAGACCAGCCACCGGGACAGCTGCTCCAACAATCGCTTTGCTTAACCAAAGAATTTCTGTACAAACTGTCAGAAACCATCTCAGGGAAGCTCATCTGCATGCTCGTCATCCTCATCGGGGTCTCGACCTGACTGCAGTTCATCATCGTATCTGACTTGAGTGAACAAATGCACACATTCAATGGCACTTTGGAGAGGTGTTCTCTTCACAGATAAACCCAGGTTTTCACTGTACAGGGCAGATGGAAGCAGTGGCGTAGCCAGGGTGCCCCCATGGCCCCTCCCGAAAACTGATTGGCCCCCCAGTGTGCCCCCACCCTTCTACTTGTCTGTCACTCACAAATTCAAATTATAATCTTTCAGTTTAGTAAATAACTCATGATTGCGTCGCGATGCTTCTCAACGAGGACCAAGAATAGCGAGCTGCTGTTTTCCAACGAAAAAAGCACCTATTTTAAATAGCTTATGTTTTTCGATTAGCGAGTTGTTGCAGTGCAAGAAGTGTTTGGTACTAACGTTAACGACTTTCGGTGTTAGACAGACCAGGTTCGATGACGATGTTATCTCCTAGAGCAGACCAAGATGCTAATCATTATATTTACTATGCTCCTCTGATGCTGAATGTAAAAGGGGTTTACTGCGTTACGATTTACTTTTTTTTTTCGGCCGAACGCGCCGATATAGGCAACAACGCAATTTAAAGCAATGGTTTAAAAACACTATAATAGCAATTCTAATAAAGTCATTATTGAATCATGCAGTCGATTAGCGACTTTTTTCACTCAAGTGAGGTGACGAAACAAATCGTGTAATGTTTATCTAATGCTCCACACTTGAGACTTTTTTTTAAAGTCTATATGGGTGAGACACATGCAAAAACATCGTTTTTTTTACTGGTCAATTTTGAGATTTGGGGCTGTTTGTCTTCAGTAACATGTCTTCTTTCAGACTTGTGGTGAAAAAAAAGTCCAAAATACACATATAGGTCTTTATTTTTCTACACCTTTAGTCTATTTGCGTCTGTAGATTCCTAATAAATTCAGTTGGCGTTCTAAATCACCATGGTGCTCCGCGATTGCTGTCTGCACCCTGGAAATCTCTCTCTCTCTCCCTTCACAGAAGTTATTGACAAAACGTCATTTGATGACACCCAGAAACATTCTCAAAAAAATCATACATAATTATTTAATGCATGATTAAATAGCAAAATAAATAACTAATACTAAAATAACACTGGACTAATTAAGCTGTTCTAAACTGTTTTAAAGGATCCACATATTTTACATGTTAAACTAAAGCTACCTTTTTGAACAAGTAGCTTTCTAACAAAGTATGGATATATGATATTTTTAAATCAATATGCTCAAGATTAATTAGCCTTGACATAAGTTGATTTTGTTTATTCATCAATGCAAATTTACTGCAACTGCTGCTATGCAAATTGAATGGGATGTGGATAATAAACAAAAACATATAATGAAATTATATTAAATTTATATTAGTTATATTAATTAATTAATTGTGTATTTATTTCTATGAATTATTAATGTTATTCTGCATTTATATAAATAAGGCTATTATTTATATATATATATATATATATATATATATATATATATATATATATATATATATATATATATATATATATATATATATATATATATATATATATTATATAAGGCTATTATAAATAAATTATATTATTATTATTTGTGAGTTGTACACTATTCATACATTGGATTATTTTATTTATTACAGTTTTTCTTTCTCTTTTGTAAAGTGAAAAGTTAATACAAATTGTATTTGATTTTTTTTTTTTATTTAGAGCAGTGAATAACTGCTATTAAAATATAATAGGGTATCACTGTTTATTACTGATTTTAAAGGTTACTGAACTCTTGAAATGATTTGGATATACAGTTCAAACAACACAAGATTGGCCCCTCTGTATTAATCGTGGCCCCTCTTGTGCCCCCCAGTTGAAAAAATCCTAGAATCGCCCCTGGATGGAAGACAGCGTGTATGGCATTGTGTGGGTGAGCGCTTTGCTGATGTCAACGCACCCATAGAGTACAGAGCCGGATTATCCATAAGGGCACTTGGGCCAGTGCCCAGGGGCACCAACCATTCACAAGAACTAGGGGGGCACCACATTACACAAGCTTTAAAAATATTTTTCGTAAATTGTTTTTATTAACTTGAAATTCTTAAAAGACCATGCATAAATCGTTTATTAACATTAACTTAACAACAACAATAATAATAAATTATAAATAAATAAATATTTCATGACCACTATCAGTCCCCACCTTCCGTCTCCAATCTGTCAGAGTTGAGTTGGTCCTCAACAAATACGCGCAAATAACGGCTACAGAAAATGAATCAAAATGGACAGACGTCAATTGAGTGGTTTTGCAAAAAGAAAGTTAAAGAAAGACAAGGACGCTAGACGTTTAGCTACAATTCAAAATGTTCCAGGGATCGAATGATTTTTTTAAAACGAGTAAAGAATGAGCTCAGGATGACAATGACACAGAAGCGATTGACTGTACTCTCCCTGTTTACCATTGAAGTTAAAGTTAAAACATTACCGTCTACAGCCGCGAGAGGGCGCTCTGTGCTGTGCTCAGTGCTCCTGTAGTCTATACACTGAAGACATGGAGCGCCCTCTCGCGGCTGTAGACGGTAATGTTTTCTCTGGGTTTTTGGTTCTAAATCAATGTGACTTATAGTCCAGTGCGTCTTATATATGTTTTTTTTTTCTTGTCAGGACCTATTTTTGGACTGATGCGACTTATACTCAGGTGCGACTTATAGTCCGAAAAATACGGTAGTTGGACAAGTTAATAAATTACATTTGATTTGAGAAATCACCTTAATTAGGCATTTGCGTCATAGTGGCCAGGGGCACCACACTGTCTTAATACGGCCCTGACTGAGCATGTGTGGGATGCTCTGGATCGGTGTATACAACAGCGTGTTCCAGTTCCTGCCTATATCCAGCAACTTCACACAGGCATTGAAGAGGAGTGGACCAACATTCCACAGGCCACAATCAAAAACCTGATCAACTCTATGTGAAGGAGATGTGTTCCACTGCGTGAGGCAAATGGTTCTCACACCAGATACTGACTGGTTTTTACTCCACCACTGCTCCATCACGAGTACAATTCATGCCAACGGCACGTAATATAACTGCATATTTAGCAAGAATTCACATGTTAAGCATATAGCTTGATGGAGTAGGATCACTCAAATCAGAAAGAAAGTGAAGCTATGTTGATGGCAATGGACATGAGCGGAAAGTTAAAGTTCTCAAGGATGTTTGATCCTTCTAGATACTGAATATTTTCAGCTGAAAGCATGATTTAAACAAGTACTACAACACTTATTCACATGCAATCGATCTCTCAATAATGCATTTAAACAAACATTACAGTGCTTCTGAAATCTTACACTTCATCTGTATCTGATTCAGAATTAACAGAAATCGATCCATAGGTAAATTAAATGACGAAAACGTTTAATCATGAACTAAATTTGCACAGCATAAAGTAGCATACCTTTTAATGCTGACATCTAATTATGACATCTTAATTATCTGTCATGTAGAAGGAAAAAGATTTGCACACTAATATTCCAATTAGCCTCACTGAAACTCTCCTTGTGTTTTATTTATTTATTTATTTATTTATGTTATGAAAACGAAACGGGGCTATTTAAATAAAGACTTTAGATACGGAGCGGTGTGGAGTGGGAAATTGTAAACCTGGAGTGGGGCTGGAGCGGAGTGATTATTACATGCTCAGAGCGTGGAGCAGAAATTGTTGACGCTCCCCTCCACTCACATACTCTGTCATCAACCCAGAGTTTGACAGACTTGTGAACAAAAGTGTTGCGTTTATAATTTTGTTCAGTGTATAATACATTATAACTATGGGAAATATAATCCATTGTGTGTTATAAATCATCATACTCTAAAAAAAAGCACAAATAAGTAAATATTATAACATCAAAACTGTTATTATTAATCATGAGATGATACAACATATTATGTTTTTTTTTTCTTTTTATAATACATTTAGCATTTATTTTAATGCCTTAAGAAATCATTGTAATGCTCTGGATAACCTCTTTTGTTTGCAGGCTGTATTGTAGATGTGGGTAAGACAATGGTAATAACAGGATACACCGGTGGATCAGTTGTGCTGCCCTGCTCCTGTGCTGACCCTCAGACGACTGTCGGGACATTCACCTGGGGATATCATCAGGGAAATAAATGGATTCAAGTGTTTCAAGATGAGAAATACAGAGGCAGACGTATGCTGTTTAATGAACTTTCTCCAACAAATCTGTCTCTTCTCATTTCTGACCTCAGAAAGAATGACCAGGGCTACTATAAATGTATGACCGAACCAAAGATCTTCACAGATGTTATCTTAAATGTTAAAGGTAAGTGAAAATTTGGAGCAGGTGACACATAATATCTCAAAATTACACTTCCACTGACCTTTGAGTTTCTCTTGTGCTTACTACAACGCAGGCCTTTTTTTTTTTTTGGTTGCAACAATATTTATTAAATGTTACCCTGAAAATTCTTGGATTTGTTAAAAATATATATTTAAACTGAAATATAATATAAAGATAATTTGTATAATGTTTTCAGGGTGTGATTTGGTTGATAACAGGAGGACAGTTGTAGTGACTGGATATTCAGGAGCGTCTGTGGTTCTGCCCTGTTCCTGCACTGAACTACTGGCTAAACCTGAACACTTACAGTGGAAATATAACAAAGAAAATAAATTTAAGGAAATTTACCCAAATGAAGAGATTGAGAATTACAAGAACAGAGTCAAACTGTTCGATCCAAACACTCCAGGAAATCTTTCTCTACAGATATCAGCACTGACCACAGAGGACGGAGGGTACTATCAGTGTTTTGTCTCATCTCAGCAAATAGTCTTTGTCAGTCTTCATGTACTTCATCCTGAAGGTAGAGTTCTTCTGTTTATTTCTGTTGTCATCATTACTGTAAAGTTTGTTTCTGATACTTTTGATGATACAGCATGTTTTACTATTCCAGTGTTATATAATGACTTAAACTTATTGGCTTCTGAACAGAGAAAACAAGTACAATCAGTGTATCAACACATCAGCTCTCTCACCAAACACAAGAACTTCCACCGCCAAGACAAACACAGCACACACCACAATGTAAGTCATAAACTTGGTTTGCTTTTCATTATTCAGTGAGTTTTACTATGTTTTTTGCCCTATGAACATGATGTGACAGTTACGCTGTGTGTTTCTCCACAGATGTTTTCATTCTAGTGGCTGTGTTTTCTGTAATACTGTTACTGGCATTTCTGGCATTATCTTCTAGATGTGGAAAGGTACATAAACTCACTTTCTTATGTGGTTAAAAACAATGTCCATCTTAGCAAAATTTAGATTTTAGCATTAATTGTAGTTTTAACAACCCTTGTTTGTTACTTCTTTCTGATTCAGTAAACAAAACAAAAAAAATTGTGTAAATGAATGTTGGAGATATTACAAGCATTTTTTAAATATGATGACATAATGGTAGATGTTAAATAAGTTTGTTGTAGAGCTCTGGATAAGCTGGTTTTATTTTAGCTTAAATATAACCGGCTGAGATATTGTTTGATACAGTATATGGTTACATACAATGTGCAGTTGAGGTGTAAGCCCAATTTCTTTGCTCTTTCTCCAGGAGGAAGAGCCATGTTCTGATGTAGTTTATGTTGAAACCATCTACACCAGCTCATGCACAGAATGACCCAGTAGAGATCCCCGGGCATGTCAGTACCCTCGCTAAAAATCATGAAAACAGGATTTTTTCATTTTAAACCTCAGAATTCATATACACATTGTTTAGACTGGAGCTTATTATCATTGCATTTTGAGAATATACTTGTAAAAAAAAGCCGCCTGATTCAAAGTGGTAACCACTGAATCATGAAAAATAATTATTGTCTATACAGTAACCTATGCAGAATATATTGAATCTGTAATTTAGCTTTTTTGAGTGACTTATTTAAACAGCCATGTGTTTTATGTTACATGACTGATAATTGTTTGAAGCAAAAGTATTATGCTAAAAGTCTTATAATGTCCTGCTTTCTGGCAAAAAAAAAAAAAAGCAAAAAGTCATAATCATTGTCATGTAAATAAAAAAAAGAAGATATAAATACCTGCTGTTAAATGGACTATTGGGTGAGAATTGAAATGAGTGTCAACAAGAATAGAGGGACATGGATGTTTTTCTGTCTCTGTCACTATTGTGTGTGTTTTCATCAAACCATTGAGTCAGTTTTGTAGTACATACAGTAAGTACTTCAGCTTAATAAAAATCGAATTGTTTTGACTAGTGGCTACAAATGGAAACTTTAAATCATGATTATAGTTACATTTTCAAATTTATGAATCTTCTCCTGTTCCTACATCTTTTTGTTCATAAAAATATTCCAAATGTGCATGGATTTTATATTTACTCAAAACTTAAATATTTGAGTATAATTAATGTAGTAAGATTTTACGGTGTGTAATATAAAAGGAATATAACGAGTGTGCGACAATGAATTAAGATTAGTTTGTTTAATGGGAACGAGTAACAGCCAGACAGAATTAATTAGCTTTAATAAACTGAGTTATAGGGTTGGTGGTGAAACTTCATTGTGTGGTCATGTGAGGGACTGATATAAATAGATTTATCCGTTCTAAGGAAGCATTTGTGTGTGTGTGAAGGTGGCTATGGTTTCATGTGTAAATGACACTGTGCTGATGAAGTATATCTAAAGATGAAGAACTACTGAATGTGCTCCTGTTTTCTGGTGTTTAGCTTCTTTCATGACTTTTTACACAAATATAACTAAATATAATATGTAACGTTTAACTAGTTAAAGGATCATTCAAGTTTATTAATCTCTGCTGTATCTCCAGCTGTCTTCTACCATTAAAATGTCAAATATTAATAATAAACTAACAAAAACTATATTTGTGACTATGATTTGGCAGCAGAAAGGGTTTTGTGGCCAGACACTATCAATCATAGACAGCACTGTTATGACAGAACATCTTGAGGCTGACTTTACCACATTTGTGGGTTTAATGGGGTGATGATGATTAGTGTTCAAACAGAAAAGGGAAGGACAGGACAAAAAAGAGGCATGGCGCATTCTTACAATAAAATACAGGGTTTAAATGTTAACTTGATTCAACTCACATGATTTATTTTTGTTCATTGTTTGCGGAGTTTATTTTTTCATTATTATTATCAGAAAACTGAACTACATCATAGTCGATTTAGTTCCGTTTCTAGAATATTGTGTCATTTGAACTTAAGCAACAGAAATGTTGACTAAGTGCTAATGCAGTTCCTGTGTATCATCTTAATGTGTCTAAATCAATAAAATTGGATGTTTTGATTTACTCATTTCTTGCTTTATTCAAAGAATATCTGATGCCAATTCACTAAGACAGTCCTGGAGTTGAATATATGAAACAGGCTTTAAAGAAGAATCACAGTTGAAGAGCAGAGTCAGTGAGTGAACTATACAAATATTGCTTAAACAGAAAAAATACAGAGATGGACCATGCAAAGAAATGAAAAGGGAAGTTGGAGTTTCTGAAAAGTAAGTGCTTACAGGAACCAAAGTATTAAGACCGTGTCTACTGCCACAATAAAATAGAGTTGTGTCATTAGTAAATGAGAACCATGAAGGACCACTTATATCTTGTCATTTTTATGTTTCATTTCAGTACAGGTGAGTTCAGATTGTTATTTCTTGATTTATTTTTGGAAGGAATCAACGTGAGATAGGAAGACTGTGTCTGTAATTCTTGAAAACAACAATTTAAAAATAAAAAACACCTAAAATTGAAACTGTTAAAACAATTTAAAAAGAAATTAAGCATTGAACCTTAAAGATGGTAAAAGAAAATTTTAAATTTTAATTTGTATTTTTTTTTTCTAAGAACAATCTTTTCGTGCCTGCAGTTCTTTGAATTGATTTTTCAATTTCAAAATGTTTCAACCGAAATGCTCTTTGGGGAAATGACAAAAAATGAAATGTAAATCTTGGTTATTTTAGAATAAATCAGGAAGACAGCTTTCTCTTTTGTAAAGTAGTGCATACAGACTGTATTTATACATTCTACTATACATTTAATTAAAGCTCTTTGTAATGCTCTGGATAACCTCTTTTGTTTGCAGGCTGTATTGTAGATGTGGGTCAGACAATGGTAATAACAGGATACACCGGTGGATCAGTTGTGCTGCCCTGCTCCTGTGCTGACCCTCAGTCGACTGTCGGGAACTTCACCTGGGACTATCAGCAGGGAAATGAATGGTTTCAAGTGTTTCAAGATGAGAAATACAGAGGCAGACGTGTGCTGTTTGATAAACTTTCTCCAACAAATCTGTCTCTTCTCATTTCTGACCTCAGAAAGAATGACCAGGGCTACTATAAATGTATGACCGAACCAAATACTTTTACATTTGTTAACTTAAATGTTAAAGGTAAGTGAAAATTTGGAGCAGGTGACACATAATATCTCAAAATTTCAATTCCACTGACCTTTGAGTTTGTCTTGTGCTTACTACAATGCAGGCCTTTTTTGGTTGCAACTATATTTACATATGAAATCTACAGTATATATGTTACACTGAATATATACTATATATTTTTACTTTAATTTAAACTGAAATATAATATAATATTAATATAATTTGTGCATTTTCAGGGTGTGATTTGGTTGATAAGAGCAGGACAGTAACAGTTGAAGTGATTGGATATTCAGGAGCGTCTGTGGTTCTGCCCTGTTCCTGCACTGAACTACTGGCTAAACCTGAACACTTACAGTGGAAATATTACAAAGAAAATCAATATAAGGAAATTTACCCAAATGAAGAGATTGAGAATTACAAGAACAGAGTCAAACTGTTCGATCCAAACACTCCAGGAAATCTTTCTCTACAGATATCAGCACTGACCACAGAGGACCGAGGGTACTATCAGTGTTTTGTCTCGTCTCAGCAAATAGTCTTTGTCAGACTTTATGTACTTCATCGTGAAGGTAGAGTTCTTCTGTTTATTTCTGTTGTCAGATAACCATTGCTATTCTTTTTTTTTTTATTTTTTATTTTTTACGAAGAATCGAAAATATTTAGAAGAATGATATGGACTTGTAGATGACATGCTTTTTTGTGTTATATTATCACTTACACTTATTGGATTCTGAACAGAAAAAACAACACATCAACCTTCACCACAAACACAAGACTCCACTACTTCACAACTTAAAGTGATTCCACGAGGCCACACACCTCAATGTAAGTCAGGCTTTGGTTAAAATAATCTTCTCTCATTTACTCTCAAGTGTTTTTTATTATTATTAATATGCAATATTAATAAACATTTGTACTAGGCTACATAAAAAAAACTCAAAGCCATTTCTGTTTCTCCAGTTGTTTTCATTCTCCTGGGAGTGTTTTTCTCAGTGCTTTTGCTGGCATTACTGGCGTTTATGTGCTGGAGATATAGAGGTACAGAACGTGAAATAATATAATCACACTTTTGCTAACTATATACAAACTAAATGTACAGTATTGTTCAAAATAATAGCAGTACAATGTGACTAACCAGAATAATCAAGGTTTTTCGTATATTTTTTTATTGCTACGTGGCAAACAAGTTACCAGTAGGTTCAGTAGATTCTCAGAAAACAAATGAGACCCCGCATTCATGATATGCACGCTCTTAAGGCTGTGCAATTGGGCAATTAGTTGAATTAGTTGAAAGGGGTGTGTTCAAAAAAATAGCAGTGTGGCATTCAATCACTGAGGTCATCAATTTTGTGAAGAAACAGGTGTGAATCAGGTGGCCCCTATTTAAGGATGAAGCCAACACTTGTTGAACATGCATTTGAAAGCTGAGGAAAATGGGTCGTTCAAGACATTGTTCAGAAGAACAGCGTACTTTGATTAAAAAGTTGATTAGAGAGGGGAAAACCTATAAAGAGGTGCAAAAAATGATAGGCTGTTCAGCTAAAATGATCTCCAATGCCTTAAAATGGAGAGCAAAACCAGAGAGACGTGGAAGAAAACGGAAGACAACCATCAAAATGGATAGAAGAATAACCAGAATGGCAAAGGCTCAGCCAATGATAACCTCCAGGATGATCAAAGACAGTCTGGAGTTACCTGTAAGTACTGTGACAGTTAGAAGACGTCATTGTGAAGCTAATCTATTTTCAAGAATCCCCCGCAAAGTCCCTCTGTTAAAAAAAAGGCATGTGCAGAAGAGGTTACAATTTGCCAAAGAACACATCAACTGGCCTAAAGAGAAATGGAGGAACATTTTGTGGACTGATGAGAGTAAAATTGTTCTTTTTGGGTCCAAGGGCCACAGGCAGTTTGTGAGACGACCCCCAAACTCTGAATTCAAGCCACAGTACACAGTGAAGACAGTGAAGCATGGAGGTGCAAGCATCATGATATGGGCATGTTTCTCCTACTATGGTGTTGGGCCTATTTATCGCATACCAGGGATCATGGATCAGTTTGCATATGTTAAAATACTTGAAGAGGTCATGTTGCCCTATGCTGAAGAGGACATGCCCTTGAAATGGTTGTTTCAACAAGACAATGACCCAAAACACACTAGTAAACGGGCAAAGTCTTGGTTCCAAACCAACAAAATTAATGTTATGGAGTGGCCAGCCCAATCTCCAGACCTTAATCCAATCGAGAACTTGTGGGGTGATATCAAAAATGCGGTTTCTGAAGCAAAACCAAGAAATGTGAATGAATTGTGGAATGTTGTTAAAGAATCATGGAGTGGAATAACAGCTGAGAGGTGCCACAAGTTGGTTGACTCCATGCCACACAGATGTCAAGCAGTTTTAAAAAACTGTGGTCATACAACTAAATATTAATTTAGTGATTCACAGGATTGCTAAATCCCAGAAAAAAAAAAAAATGTTTGTACAAAATAGTTTTGAGTTTGTACAGTCAAAGGTAGACACTGCTATTTTTTTGAACACACCCCTTTCAACTAATTGCCCAATTGCACAGCCTTAAGAGCGTGCATATCATGAATGCTGGGTCTTGTTTGTTTTCTGACAATCTACTGAACCTACTGGTAACTTGTTTGCCACGTAGCAATAAAAAATATACTAAAAACCTTGATTATTCTGGTTAGTCACATTGTACTGCTATTATTTTGAACAATACTGTATATGTTGTGATGTTGTATTTTGTAGGAAGCAGAAATGCTAAAAAGGTGACCACTGATGGGGAAGAGCTAAAGAGAGAACAAGACATTCAGGTGAAAACAAACTTTCTGTTACTGTTGATTACGTAACACTGATGTGATGCTGTGTGTGCAGTCAGCCCATTTTTCCTCTCTCTCTCTCTCCAGGATGACGTGATGTATTCCTCTGTAGTTCATGTTAAAAGAGCATCCACACCAGCTCACACACACAGTGAGCCAGCAGAGCTCACAGAGTACGCTAGCATCAGTGTCAAACGCTAGAACAACAGTGAGCAGTGTAGTGACTGACACAGCTATATCCTTTTGTTATGAGCTTTCTGTAACCTCAACATTCATGAAAAGAAATCGGTTCATTGTTAGGAGGACTTTTAAGTGACTTTAAATCACATAAAGAATGATTGTAAAGCAGGACCACACTGAGGAAGTTGTGTTGCCTGTCATTATTTTCAGAAATGCATGCACTGACAGAAAAAAAAAGTGCCATGAGTCATGTGCAATCACTTTTGTGTGAAATTATCACAAAGCGACAAACATTGTGTTTTGAATTTGGTGGTTCACATATTTAAGTTTTAAAATCACAACATTATTGTTTTCATGGTGAGCCATTCATCCAAGTTTTTTTTTTTTTTTGTTTGTTCATAAAATGTAATGAAAACTTATTTTGTCCACATAAACTCCATTTCTCACAATAGTCTGCAAACTCTCGTTTAGGTTTGCATCCATCCAAACAACTGATGTTTTCATTTGCAATTATTTTTGTTTTTGGCAATCCATTTCACTCACGTGTATGTCACAACATGAAAAAAGAGACCTGTCGCAACATCTGTTAAATCGTGACTTTTTGAGTAAACTGCATTGACAAATAACGGACTTAAAAAATAGACAGACTGAACAAATACAAATGAGGAATTTGATGGTGTAACTTTATTGCATTAGCAAGTGCATGACTGATGAAAATGTATTTATGAATTCTAAGGAAGCATGTCAGTCCATGTCTGTGTGAGGGCAGCTGTTGAAAATGACTTTCTTTTCAAATGTAAGAAACTGCAAAGATGAGCAATAATGATAAGTGGATTCAGAAGAGATAGAGTACTCAAGTCTGAAGTGATGATACTGCCATTTTTATCTGCATATCCTGTAGCTTCTGTCCGTCACATAACACAATGCTGGAAGCAATACTCAACTCACAACAGTATTCAAAAACATGTTTTATAAAAGTTATTTCTTTATTTTATACCTCTCACATCTAACACACACTTTAATGAGTTTAAATTTAAATGTTAAGGGATCAAATTTTGTTCTGCTGTGACTAATATGCCATTTACTGAATTGCTCAATCTTGCATGAGTAAAATCTTGACTGAGATGAGTATCTGAAATAAAATCTTTTTTATAGCATCAACTCTGAACACGCTTGATTCAAGAAGTGAAATGCTCCTTATGTGGGTGGATAAATCTAGTGTCAGCCCTGAAATGTAGCAACGAGACATCATGTGGTTTATGACGGAAGATTAATCATAAAAACAGAGAACTATGATCAAAATAAAACCTTTTAACAGGAGGTTTGGAAAATTTCACTAATATAACAAATGAAGGCCATCTTGTAAGTTGTAAAGGCATCAAGACAACAACAGAGGGAAACATTTTTTTTTTTCAAAATGAACCAATGTTTTAACTGGGCTTAAATCATATCAAAGGAATAAAAAATCTATTAAATACCATTTTTGTGCTTTCATAATAATAATAATAATATTTAATCTACTATATGAAGCATAGCAAACACTATTTTCAAGTATACAAAACATGAAATATCACATAAAATACTAAAGTACAGCAGACTTTTTTTTCTCTCGCTCATGTGAAATCAGGTAGTTTGTAATGTTATGGTATGATAGCTCAAACAAAGACACAGGGTGAGTGGTGTATCATGTACAGACCAGTACAACATTAGGAAACTAAACCAGAGAGGGAACAAACACATGTGCACAAAAGCATAGTGGCATTACCACTGTAAGATATCAGTCTCTGTGCTTTTAATAGAAGTGATTGTTTCTGTTCTGCTCAACAGTTTTTCTTCTACCAAAAATGTTACTGCAAAGGAATATTAATAATATCTGATTAAAATGTCTGAGTGTAATCTTTTAAAAATAACAATATGCTAACCTTCATTCCCTCGCTCAGTGTAGCTACAGCAAACCTTCACAAAAGCCATATCAGCGTTTACACACACAAACATCAGAACATGAGACTACAGGCCCGTATGACTCAAAGCTGAAGTAGATATGGATGGTCAAACTTTGTTCATTCGGCTCTTCATCTAGTATTTATTTTTCATTTTATTTCAAGGATATGACTAACAGTGACATTATTCATGCTTTACAGGCATTTGACCAATCGGCTCACATAACAAACTGCCCCTAAAAAAAACTCCATTCCTACCAAATAAAAATAAGTTAAATGTTTTTCAGATGAAGAAAATTCATATATCGTTCTTGTCATGACTCTTATCAGCTTTGTTTCGCTTGTATACAGTAAAGTGAGACAGTACAAGGCACACATTAAATGTCTTTGAGATGTCACAGATGCATAAATTAACTTCATCTACTGTGCTAGAAATAGGGTTCCTAGTGCGAATGGCTGAAACGTTGTTGCTTCCGTGTGTTTCAGAAAAACTATTTCATCTAATGCTGAACCACTAGGCCCGGTCGAGTTGGTTTTGAGGTTTTTTATAAGACTGTGGTCAAATCCATGCAACCGATGACCCTCATAGTTTGCGCCAACAGTCATAAGCAGCCCAGTTCAACTGATCTCTGCCACTTATCAATCCAAACTATTAAGTTCAGTGTGATATTTTCAGTGAAGGAGAATTCAATATCCAAATATTATGTTCTTAGACACCATGTGCATTAGATACTGTCAACAAAGCTGCCAGGAAACATTCCAGTTCGGCCGTTCCTCTGTAGCGTTCCTTTAAACCAGCCGTCCTCTCGTTTTCTGTGCACAAACACAATGTCTCCCTCCTTGAGCTCCAGCTCTGCTTCGCTTTGGGGAGGGTAGGACACCACCACACGGTACCTGGAGGAACGGTAAAATGTGATGTTTAGAAGTCAGGCAATGGTTTTTCTCAAGTATGAAGTCTGAATGTTGATTTGTGGGTGATAAGGACACTAAACACAATAACTTTAACGATCAAGATATAGTTTTAGAGTAGAGTCCACACCTCAACTATAATGAAAACGGCACAGAAGAATGATATCACTTTCAGAACTTTAATGCATACGGAGTAAATGTCCAGAGATTATCATTATAGACACAACTTTTATTCAGACTTGATATAATTTATTGCCCAGGCCTAGTATTATTTTAGTTATCATTCTTCGTGTTTTTATTAAACATGCTTTTATTGTACCTTTCACAAACAATTGGCCGGCCGTCATGCTGCATTGAGAGGAGGGAGGAGCATGGCTGTCGTGGAGGCGGGGCGATTGGGGCAGGGTTGTCCTGGGAGCAGCTTCTGTGTGACACTCCATCTGTGTTCGATGAAGAGGAGGATGCAGAGAGCTCAGGATCCATCGGACAGGTCCCAGCACGGCCGTTGTGTCCTGCTGCCACTGAGCTGGGTGGAGCCATTTCAGGTCCGACTGCCCCCTGGGGCATTTCCATGACAACAGACTGCTCCGCCTCCAGTGTAGGGGAGGATGGGGGTGATGGGCGGAGCTTCTTTTTATTAGACAGCAGTTTCAGTAGGCCTTTCTTTTCTCTCTGAAATGACATTTGATTCTGTATGAATTAAGAGGTTAAATGTCTTAAATTTCACTAAATTTCACTTAAATGTCTTTTCCACAAAACATGCTATTATCAGCAAAAGATCTTTGAAGACCAATGAAAATGTCATCAATGGAAATCAAATGACATATTTGAAATGTTTCCATCTAAAGTCTGTAACACACTACACAAATTTTGAAATCTGAACGGATTTTAAAACACCAGGCACTGTACACAAATCTCCCAGAACTTTAAGCCAAAGTGAATAACATTCAGGGCTGCCTCCTCTGGGTTTGCAGAACAGTCTGAATCATAGACAAAAATGATGATTTCAGCTCTATATAACCATCCAGTTCAGCAAATGAGGTGAAACTCAGAGAATTATTCCAATTGCCAAATGCCTTACCACAGCACATTATAATAATACTGATGGGAGGGGGGAAAAGGCTGTAGAGAGATCCAGGAGGCCATGAGACCTCATTTGTAAACGCTTTATTGCAACACCTTCAGTTCTTTAGTTCTCACCTTGCAGTCTTTATCCAGTCTACATGCAACACCATGATTCGAGGCTGAACCGAGAGATTTTGCACTGCCAGGGTTCACAGGAAGTGCTACCACAGGGACAGCTCTCATAGCATCACTGTCCAAAGAGGGAGCACTAACATTAGGAGGGGTCAAGGAGGCGGCCGCACAGCCCATAGCCACGCCGACCCTGACTGAGGAGGATCCCGGGCTGGAGCCGAGGACAGGTGACGCCTGAAGAACCACAGCGGTGCTAGGAAGGTAGGACACAGGATTGTGGGATTGGATGGGCGTCACTGCTGCCGTAGGCCGGTCCTGACTGTGACACACAGCTGGTGGGGATAAAAGGTGGCATAAAAGAAAGATGATTTAGTTGATGACAAATTTGAATGCCCATGATAAAGATGTTTTTAAACATAGTTAAAAAGAAAAATAAGCCGCGTTTTTAGAAATATACTGTATGTGTATTCATGCTCTCTCTCTCTCTCTCTCACTCTCTCTCTCTCTCTCTCTCTCTCTCTATATATATATATATATATATATATATATATATATATATATATATATATATATATATATATATATATATATATATATATATATATATATATATATATATATATATATATATATATATATATATACATACATACAAATTCCTAGAAAATATTAATTTAGTAACAATTTAGTGCATGTTTTTTATTGTTTGCCAAGAGATATTACAAAAAATTATATATATACATATATAACATTAATTATATCATGTGTTTTTTTAGTAATATTCTGAGTGCTGTTTGTTATTAAGTGTGTGTGTAATTCTACCTGTCCTGACTGCACTGCGTGCCTGGTTAACGGTCATCTGTGACGTCACATGCATGAGCACTTTGGGGTGCTGTCCAGTGGGTATATGTGCAGCTGATACTACAGCAGCAGGAAGTGGACAAGACGGGGTGGGATTTGGGCAGACTGGAAGGGATTTGCTGGGGTCGACACTCCCCAGGGTGGCTCCAAGAGAAGCAGAGGAGGGGCTGATTATGGTGACACCACGTCCAGCCTGGGAGCAAAGGGTCAGGGGAATTTTTGGCTGACTGCTGCCAGAAACAGTCCTGCAATAAACCAAAGAAGTGTGAGCTTTAAAACTCTCTAAACTGACACTGCTATTCTTGAATCTTTTGACATTGCAACAAATATTACAGCAAATCAACAGAAACATCTGTAGATATAACATCCAAAAGAACATTTTAAGTGAATGACTGTAAATGCCTGATCATACTGTATATTTTCAGGTAATGTGTTTTCACGCAACAAATGACTGATTATATGTATGTAATTCTCATTCCTGCCACAAGAGAGTGCTGAGTTAAAAGGAATGTACCAAGTGGAAAATAAACTTTATTGACAGCATTGTGGACAAATGTCTATCAGCAGAAAAATAATTAAATGTAAAAACATTCACACACACACACACGTATATATACATATATATACATATACATATATAAAAAAATTGTTTTTGACTAATCTCACATTTAACATTTGTTTTTTTCCGTTGGTAAATCAACATTATGATTGACGAGTTCTGTCAATAAAGGGTAACTTTTATTGAACCTGAAACATTCCTTTAGCAGTTCCATGTGTGAACGTGACCAGCTCAGATTTATCTGTAAGTGGAGACTTTATGTGTGCATGTGGCTGTAGGATATACTTCACTGGAAACACAGAGGACAATCTAATCTTTCCTTAGCTTACAGGGTGTATGAGTGATAACATGTACGTGTGTGTGCATGTCATACCTGTTGACAGGACTCATGTAGTTACCAGGGAACACTCCAATCTTTCCGGTGTGCATGGATGTTCCTTTAAACCAGCCGTCCTGACAGCGCTCCAGCACCAGAAACATCTCCCCCTTCCTCAATTCCAGCTCATCTTCCTTACGGGGCGTGTAGGGAAACATTGCCACATACCTGAGAGTGAATCAAGTTTCAAACATTAAAATAACACAACACCAACATAAAAAGCACAATTCTTTAAAGTACTATTAATTTAAAATGTTATTATTTATTGAACTATTCATTCATTCTTGTTTAATTTGTTAAAAATGACATTAAATACATTTTTAATTGAATAAATGAATGAATGTGCATATACTTTTTTTATTATGCATTTATCAATATTTAGTTGGCCATTATGCATCATAATAAATCTACTCTCAACACTTAACTGCAAAACCATTTTTAAGGACACACACACACACAAAAAAAAGCATACAGTCTTTAAAAGCTGCCTTGAAAATGAGAATGTCATGAATTACAGTCATAAACACACTCCACCCAGAGCACTATGGGCGACTCCAACAGAAATCAGGTGTGTTTAGGGCTGTGTTTAGTTGATATGCAGACAAAAGGTGAAAGGTGAGAGGTCAGGGCTCAGCTTAAGTCCCCAGAGACAACCCTATTCCCCTTAGACATGACCTTTGACCCCTCACCTGTGTGCTCAGTCACACTCAGCTGGCATTGGGTAACAGCAGAGAGGTGAGTTAGAGATGAAAGGATCCTCCCATACCCTTCTAACAGTATGTATCTCTCTAAAGTGAATTGTTTGAAAAACAAAGTTGCATATTTAAAGTGTGTGTATTTTATTTCATACTCACACTGTGGGTCTGTGACGGCCGCTCTGTTCACCCGCAGCGGGAGACGGCCTCTGAACAGCATTCAAGGCAGCAGCGCCCACAGCTGAAGACACTGATTGAGGTGGAGGAGGTGGTGGAGGAGGAAGAGCATCCTGAAATAATCAAACACACATTTATTACTAATCACAACTGCAATAAAATGATGTATGCATAAGCAACAATACAATTAAAGTACACGATATCTTGAGACACTGCAGTTCTCATATCAGTCCATATTCATTGCTATTTTGAAGTCCATTCAAATATATGAAACTCAGATGGATGTGTAGCAGGAAATGATGTCAGAGAGATCCCTACAAAGTCCGGACAATGCCATAAAACCACAATCCCACTGACTGTGACTTTCCAGCTTGTGCGCTGGTTGCTAACGAGTGGGAACTTTGGCTGTGGCAGGTGTTGTGATTGGTGGATATCCAGCCCTGGCTACACGTCTGGCTGAAGACGGATGAATCGGTTCCATATGGACCGGGGCACACATCTGCAAGCAGGCTTTATGAGCCCAGTGGCACCACTATGAAAACAACTCACACACTGTAAAGCTCGTTTTGTTGCTTCCAGTCACCTTTTTGTTTGTTCTCAAGTTCTCCTAAAATGTATTCTCTGATGATGCTCTTGCTGAATCTGTATTAATACTTAATTTGTCTGTAATTAGAAAAACTATTTCTTTCAAACTATTAAACTTTCAATCCTGTATATGAGATAAGAGAGGAAACTGATGCACGCTAAGCCCACCATTACAAAAACAATGCTTTGAAAACAAAAGGAAAGAGTACCCACACAGCACTGCATACACATCAATCTCAGAGAGCCATTAGTGTCCAGCCCGAGGACCACACAACTCCCTGAAATGGTGTGTGTGTGTGTGTGTTTGTGCTGAGGGAGATGAAGGGCTATCAAATGGCAAACTGTCCTCGTTTAGCATTAGCATTTGAGTGTGTGTGCATGTGAATACAAATGTTTATGAGAATGTTAGAGGGAGAGCTGACATTCTGCTTTGGTTATTTGAGTTTGTTTTTTAATAGATGACTATTCAAAAGTTTGGGGTCAAGATTTTTTTTTTTAAGAAATTTATATTTTCTTTTAGCAATGATGCTTTAAACTGATCAACAGTTACTGTAAAGACTTATTTTTTCATGTGACACTGGAAATGGACACTTTCGTGACTGCTGAAAATGTAGCGTTGCCAACAAAGGAATAAATTACATTTTAAAATGTATATAAATTTTTTTAAAGTTATTTTATATTGTGATAATATTGATAAATATAACTGTTTTACGTTTTATCATCAAATAAATGCATCCTTGATAAGACTTGTTTTTTCCAAAAACAGTCAAAGTTTTTGAACAGCTTACACAGATGCTCAAACTGAGGCAGTTTGCTTGCCCAAGGAGAAGTTCATGTTGCATTCACAATTAAGTACTCAGATTTAATAATGTTTTGCTGTGCTTTAAAGGAGATGATTGATATTCTGCTGCTACAGGCATCAAAACAGTCATTTAGTTTAAAACAATCTACCGCCTCAAAATACGGACCAAAACATTGTGTTTTTAAGACAATGCATTTAGTTAACTTAAGAACATTATTAGATAAAAATGTCAAGACTAGGACTGCCACAGTATGAGATTTTTATTACATGATTGTTTTGGCAAAAAAAAATGTGTTTTGTGAATGCTGTTAGTCACATTCTTTTTTAACATGGTTTATTTTGTGTTTTCACACTCAAAAATATATATATATATAGTATAAAATATAGTATGTAGTCAAGACCCCTGCACATTATATAAGGCTATAACTTGATTCATCCCGACCCATCACTGGTTATCAATCAAATCAGAAATTCAGAAAATGGCCTGGCTGACATTTCACACAGTTCGTTGCGTGTGAGTATTGTTGAACAGACAGGGAGTTTATATATATATATATATATATATATATATACAGGTCAGAAGAATGTCATATGAATAAACTGGACAGGGTGATGAAGATTTTTGACATTCTAAATCAATTTCAGGACTTTGTCAGACTCACCACTGGAATCGAGGCATAGCTGGTTTCTGGAGGAAATGTGAAAACTGTCGCGGTGGTGACAGGACTGCTGGGTGGAGGGGTAACAATGAGTCCTGCTGTGCAAATGTGAACCTAAGAGAAGACAAATAAGAATGACAAGTTAAATCAGCCTTTCCTGAGCTATTCCCAACTCCTATACCATCTGGCAAATGGAAGCACGTTATGAGACAGTGAAATTCTGCTTAAGGGATGACACAGAAAGGCACTGAACCGAGAGAAATTTGGGCAGATAGCCATACACTTATGTGCACCCGATGACTTCTGTTTAAACAAACAAACTTTAATAGAACAAGACAACTTTAGAGCCACATGTCAACCTACATTTGTTCTTCATGCCTGAAATCAGTTCAGCGAAAGAAGAAGACTGACGGCCTTAAAACATCATGACCAATGAGAACCTGCCTCGGGAAACTTAGTCAAGTGTCAAAATAATACATCCCTAATCCCACCCAATACCTAAACTTAATTAGGAATTTATTGAGGGAAAAGTCTTAGTTAATAGTGAATATGTGTTTCCAATTCTAAAGGAGTACCACTGGTTGCTATTGCTATATCAGCAAAACCAATAATATACTTAATAATTGAATATAGCAGACTCTTAAAAGTGTGACATGAACTTGTTTTTCTCTCTGTCTGCTGTTTCTGGTCAGTGATCAATCACGTGGTATGTTTCCGTAACCAAATACCCATAAAACAAAGATGGCACCCTTCAGGGGGCATCCCTCCACCTTTGTAACTGCCAGAGTCTCTAGCTGTTTTAGTTTTCCTTTATGACTAACAAGAGGTCATACAGCAGGAATAAAAACTGGAGCTTTATGCCCAGCCTTTGTCAGAAAAGATTAACAGCACATGGATAGACCACCTAGAGCAGTCAGGAGTGTGGGTGGTGTATCTTGTGTGTGTTATATTAGTTCCTCAGATGTTGGGATCATAGGGCTTCATACTGAAACCACAGAAATAAACACACATTTTCAGGATAAACCAAACCTCTGAGAGACACTACAAACAAGCCAGAATCAAACAGATTTGTAGGTTCAAAGGGACGCGCTGCTGAAATGTTCTGTGCTGTGACATTCAATATCTGGATCAGGTCCTGAGCGACTGATGTGCTCTTTTTCGAGTGAAAACACTTCAGCTGTGCTACAGCAAATCAGACACAAGAGTCTTCAGACAGACATCTACAATAAAAAAAAAAGAACGAAAAACTCTGCACCTTCTAATAGTATCTAGAGAGGAGCTCAAAATAGTCGTCATCAGAAAATATGGACATAATTATACAGAAATGATAGCATCCGTAATTAACTTTTAAGTTTGATTCATTCAATTTCCTGTTTTCTCCTTTTATCTGTGCCTGAGGGAAATGCAACGCTTCTGCATATTGTATAAATGTCCTGGGGTAAGATTTGTCATTAATGATATGACTTTCAACGCTTTTCACCTCAGGTCCAGATCAGATTTAGATCTGTACTTCTCCTCACTTCATGACCTGAACCTCCCCAAGCCAAGAAGCACAAACAACAGGCTTCTGCAGCTTAGTCTGCTAAATTCATTACCGCCAATGAAATGAGCATGAAAGAAGCCCAAACCATTTACAATCTGAAAGAACTGACATAGCTCTCCATGCTAAATAACGCCATGTCATTTCACTGGAAGATTGAGTTATGATTAAAAATTCCAAGGTAAAAAAAAAACACCTGGATAAATAGTTCACAATAAGATCAATAACGTATTTAGAAAATAGGAACAATTTTTATATCATACCAACTTAAAGATACTTAAAGCATGATGTAATGATAACTGTGATACATAAAAATATCAAATCAACAAATTATGCATTTCTGCACTAACTTTATCAGAAAGTGTCTTCTCCATGAGCATGTTAACCTGGGAGTTAACAGTTAAGCTGAATGTTTTCTCTACAGAATTCTCTAAAAAAGTAAGTGCTGGAGGAGTGTGTTGTGTGTGTGTGTGTGTGTGTCATATCTCCTTGCCACAGGCCCACTCAGCTTCAGGGTACATCTCCTCTCAAGTCGCACCCTACAGGTTTGATTGCACAAGGTACTGAGTGAGTCAATGTGTGGGATACGAACAAACTGAAGGGCTCACAAACTCTCACAAATACGGTTATTCTTGTTGACACACCACTTCCTGCAGGTGATAATGACATCAGCGACTGCTGGATTGGATCAAATAAACCAACAGCTGGATGATAATCACAGCTGCGTACAGGCCTCCATTTCCACAATGCTTAAATCATGCACGTTTCCTTTGCCAAATACTTGTAGTAGTAACACATTGTAATTCAACCCCCAAAAGTCATATAAGATTAAAGGCTCAGTTCACACAAAAATCTCAATTCTGCCAGTATTTACTCACTTTAATGTGACTGACATTCTTCTGTGGTAAATAAAAAGAAGATATTGTGAAGAATGTTGGAAACCAAACAACAATTCCTAAGTTTATCTTTAATGATCCACAGAAGAAAGAAAGCCAGACAACATGAGAGTGAGTAAATAATCCAATAATCCAATCTCTTTGAGGTTGACAAATCTGAACATTAGGTATGTAGTACACTATCTGTATTATTTGTCATGCTCAATTCATAACTGAAACCATTTCTATTGCACCGCAATTCATGACGTTCAATCTTGCTGACCTTTTCAAATGTGTTCAAATGAACTTGACACATTTAATTTGATAACTTCATTCCTACATCTGCCACTGTCAGTCCTGGGATTTTGTCTCGACAAACTGTGGTGCATTTGTCAAGGGTGACATCTAAACTTTTACTAATATAAAGCTGCAGTTTTAAGATCTACAACAATAACAGGAACATATTTGCATTTTTTTTTCAAGACAGAAACTTGGCTGTGTACTGAAGTGAACACTGCTGCTGTCGTTTTCTGCCACTGATGACAACCGCAATGACCACTGAGTAAAACATTAAAACACACTCTAACGAAGTGAAAACTCCTGTTCAGTAATGAGAGTTGCATCCCTGCTGTGTTTCATAAAGCAGTTGGGACAAAATCAGGCAAAAAGCGAATGTAAAAGGCGCCTATGCTTCTTACTCTCTTTCATCATTAAACATCTACACATCCTCATCCTTCCAAATGGCTTCTTTCCCTCCACTTTCTTTCCCTCAAACCAGAAATATATGAGAAAGCAATAAGTCTGTGGTTCATACATTCTAAATGCGTCACAAAAGTCGTGTAAATCGATACATCACTCTCATAAGAGGGCATAACTGCTGCCACATAGGAGGGGGATCACTTTACAGGCTTAAATAGGCTTTTATGAGTTCTGGATAATTATTAGTGCTAAAATGCCTAGATGGGAATGTTAAAAAGAGCGCGAGAGAGAAAACATGGGCGTGCAAGAGGAACAAAAAGGGAGCAAGAATGAGAGAGAGAGAGATGCCTATATTCATACTAGATGAGAAAAACAACAGATCAGTTGTCATTGTGTTTTGCTCTTGTTTGGTTGCTTGACAACATTACAGGTGAAAAAAAAGATGTAAGTAGGATGCAGGTAAAAAATAATGAAACAATATGCTGCAGTATGAAAAAGTAAAGGGAAAACTGGGACGAAAAAAAAAAGAGTCCAATTATAGACTCATAAACAGACTGCAGATGATAAATATTCTGGTTACACGTGCAGGAAAAAGACTGGTTTCTTGTGCAAATATACTCACAAGGTGCGAATACAAAACACTGTGCTGGTTACATATTAACACATGATGACGAATTCTGTTGCTTGAGAAACTGTCTCTCGTTCTTAAAGCGTTAACACATGTTCGCTAAAGCCAACACACATGCTTCCTCATTCCATCTGCACCAAGTATTCACTCAATCGGGGTCAGCTTTCACAACACCCCATCTCAACCACTCCTTTATCACCATGAAAATGGATCCAAGAGCATACAGACAGACCGAAACCAAGAAGACAGAGGTATAATGTGTCTTCTGTTGTGTGTTCAGTGTTTTGTCCCACAGTAGAGGACTCCAGAGACGTTCTTGGGCAGGTGATGATATTATGGGACAAACATCAGGGAGAAACATTTTCCAGTTAGCAGCGTGCTTCTTATACTAGCAGTTCTTTTGTGTTTGTGTCACAAGTTCACTGACGCAGGTAGTGACTATTCTCTCCGGCTAATCCGTGATCAGCAGAGTTTACACGTCACGTTTTGGTAACGGTATGGTTCACTTGGAACCTCAGCCGAGTTGGTACCAAAAAAAAAATCCCAGGTACCAAGTACCAGTGAAAAAACCCCCAAAAGTGAACTGTACCGAACCGCACCATACCATGCAGTTAAAAAGCATCATAAGAGCCCCCCTCCACAGCAGAACATCCACATGAAACACCTGTCTACGATCTCCTTAGAGACCGCATTGCTCAGCAACCAGTGGAACAGCTGTGAGTGACTGTCATTCCAGGGTTGTGAGCGAGTGCTGGGGGAGTGTCTGATGTGGTGGAGCACTGTCACGCATCAGTGGTCTCAAACGCTTGGACAGCATGTTGGACTGTGTGGAATGAGAGAGAGTAACTGCTGACAGAACGGGAGAGAACAGTAAGCTGGTGTGGACAAGCATCAGAGCTCTGGAGTGTGGGCAATACGACTGAGAAGATGCTCGCTTTTCTTTCCCTTCAAGATATCGTTTGTAGCTGTTTGACAAATTCCACCATTTGTCATTTTAACTACTGTTGCACATCCCCTCATTCCTGCCATTTCACTATCACACAACAAATATTTTCAGCTGAAGTGATCTTACAAAAAGGGCAGATATCACCACCTTTGAAAAGCACAACAAATTTCTGTGACTCAAAGTGTTGAATCTTTTAGTTTCATCAATCAGTATAAAGTCTCTCTCTGACAAATTAATTTGAATAAGTCAAGATCGAGTGCCACAGTCACACTACAGTAAGGTGGGGCAAGACACTGAATGTTTCTGGTTTAGTTCTCACAATAAACATTTGCTGAAATTATGGTTTCTCTGCATAAGGGAACAAAGAAAAAAAAACGAATAAAAATCACCCTTTTAAACCATGTGAGTTTTATTTTAAAGAAAAAGAGACTTTTATTCTGAAAGGACACATTAAATTGAGTTGAAAGTTGTAGTATCCATCTTAAATACTGTTATTTTAAACTTTCTATTCAAAGAATTTTTATTTTGGTTTCTACAAAAAACACTATACAGAAAAGCTGCCAAAGACAATGCTGAATATTGCCAAATGAATATTGCCAATTGCCAAATTCCAAAGACATGAAAAACTCATACTGACCACAAACTTATTACAGTAGTGTATACAACAACATTTATAGAATACTGAGAGTAAGAGATGGAGAACTTGGACTGAGAAAACCTATAGAATATTATCAAATTGGGTAAAAATATTTAAAAAAAAAAAAAATAATGATTTCAGCTACATTGGCCAGCCCAACAGAAAGTTATTCTTTTCCTTAAATAAATCATTCCAGCTATACCACAACCAAGCATAATATCAACAATGGCACCTAAAAAAGAATGGGTAAATGGGTCAATTTGAACAGCATACATTAGCCTAACAAGACTAACTTCAAGTATATGAGAAAGCCTTGTTTAGATGTTCATATCACATATGCTTTTAGACTAGACTTCAAGTTGTCTCTAAGGCAAATTAAGACATTAGTGGGAGTCAGATTTGAGCAAGACTTTCTTCTTTCTTCAGTCTATCTTTAAATACATCAGTGCAGATTCTGCTGTACTGGGAGTGTGTGTGTGTGTGTGTGTGTGTGTGTGTGTGTGTGTGTGTGAGAGAGAGAGAGTGTAAGTGAACTTATCAGGCTGTGTAACCATGGACACAGCTGAGAAGCTCATCCTCAGTGAGAAATGATGTCCTTACCACCACTCAGTATGAGTACTAATCTATATATAACATGCAGAGAGAAAAAGTGGATGAGGAACAGAACATTTAGAGGTCAGTGACCATCATGCTGAAATAATCATCATCTTTCTCTCCTTTCTTCCATAACATCCATAACCCGTTTCACCATCACCAGATCTCTCCATCCATCACAAGGCTATACGGTGCTCTGACATGCTGCATGAGAGTCAATAAATTGATCATCTCTCACCTGTGAAGGTGCGCTGGAGGACAGGCCTCCGCTGAGCTCTCCGATTCGGGCCGCAGCTGTAGGGTTGGAGGAGCTGATCAGAACCGGGCCACTGATCTCCATGGAGTGTCTCTGGGGTGGAGGGGCCAGGCAGGGCTTATGGGACATAGTCAGAGAGGTGAAGGAGTGACGCTTCTTACTGTTCTTCTTCTCCCCAGTGGCTTTCTGGGAGCCGTTGACCTGGGGGCCCGAGGAAGAAGAAGATGGCCCTTCACTGGGGTCTCCTCCACCTTCAGATGGCTTGTCGAGTTCTATAAGTTGTCGTGCTGCACTGTTAAACTGAAAGTAGAAGAGAGTGTGAACAGAAATAATACTTCACACCACATATTTAATTATTGTATCAAATTTTTGACTTTTGGAAATGTTGTGAACCAGATTCAAACCCACAAAGTCCATATTAGCACTATATGCATGTGAATTAATTGCTAGGCCACATTTCACACACTTTCTTAAAATGTAATCTAACATGGAGTGATGTACTTGTAGAGAACGAAAGAAGCAGGAGTCCACAGAGAAGGTAATCAATCTGTAATCAACAAACTGAAAAGAGAAAAGAGACATACTGTACATAATAGTGATTTAGTTGACTTAATGGAGAGTATTGGATCTACATAATCTAAATGTGGCTACATTCACCATCTACAAAAGGAAAAAAAGTTACAGAAGAGTTCAAAGACTCAGTGGGGCGGTGGGTGTGATGGGACTGCAGGCCATGTCTGATTTCATGTGAAACTGAAATCAAAGGCAGATGAACAGGGAGTCTCCAGCTAATGACAGAGCAACACCCATTACCTGGAGCAACTGCCTCACTTTCTACACAAATGAGCCGATAACATGAAGAACCCTACACAGGCTTCACCTAAACATTCACTGATCTAGGTCACGAATCACGATGAAGACCGATTTAATGCTGCTATAGATACTGAATACAGTTGTAGAGTGCTTAGGTGCGGTCTTTGAATGGATTCATTTATTCATACGCAATATGATTTGTGAAAATGTTAATAAATTGAACAATATGGGAAGTACATCGGCAAGAAATTAGACATTATGTTTAAAAAAGCAGATGTGCGATCAGCACCAGTGAAATGCTTGGTTTCTTATGAAGAATCAGGTGTCCTCAAACTTTTGACTAGTAGAGGAAACCATACTAGACCTGAAGCTACAGCAAATCCTAGAATCAAAACAAGCGGTAATGTCATATGATTCACCTAACATGAACAACGGTAATAAAATGCAATAAAATTTCAAGATCAGCTCATCATGTGTATGTAAGTGTTTCCCTTGCCAACTCAGGCAGACACTAAATAGTGCATAGATGACTGCCACAAAGAGAGACACGTGCTTGATTCCATTTCCACTCTTTGAAAACATATAAATTAATGGTGGCAGAAAGTGGCATGGGATGAGAACAACCTTTTCTCCCCCATTACTCTCTTCCAAGCACCTGCGTGAATGTCACTTTTGATGTCACCGGTATCAGAGATTACTTTCTCAAAAGCATTCACTTGGGGAAAAAGTCTGGTTTAGAGAAAATTGCCAGGGCTTTTGTGTAAGCTCAAAGCCTCCGCCCCTCTCCTCCCTTCTCCTTTCACTCTGCGTCAGAGAGATGCTATTCAACAGAAGCTATTTTTGAATGTCTTTTGATGGTTATTTTTTCTCACTGGTTAGACACGTGGCTGGTAGAGAGCTCACACTGGCTCTGCCAGGGTTCATTAAGGTGTTTGTCTATGTTTATGAGTGGATGGACATAAGGTGTTGTGTGATGTAAGCTGCTGCAACATGAAGTTAGCCATGATCATTGTGTCTATGCTTGTTTGAGGGTGACCTAACACACACGGTTTCACCCAATGTCATGTTAATCTTGAGTATCTATAAAGTAGTATTGCATCCTTCATATATCCAAAAAGTATTTCGTTTTATCATATATATAAAAGAGTTACAGCTTTATGATTCTCCCCAAAAACATTGGAGATGCTCCTGGAGGCGCACTATGGGCGGAGCTAAAGAGTGAAGAGCAGCTGCCCGATTGCCAACAAAACACAGACATTTGATGCAGTTTCATTTACTGTCTGCAGTTCCCAATCATGACAGGGATCTTTTATAGCTGGGACCACTCAATCTTTCCGTACGAAAGGATGTGCTAATCCAGCGTTGAACTGGGCCTTGTTTATAAACACACTTGCAACACGTTTTTGCTGCCCCGGAAAAAAAAACTGCACCCACTGTTTATTTAACCCTGGGTTTGTCGGGAAGCTGAACAACACTATCTTTCCCTTACAACCAAAAACACACTTCTTTGGTGACATTCTTCCCCAAGCAAGTCACATGCAGCACTGCCGAACGAAGCGCATTGATGGGCGTTGATGGTCCGGAAGAAGTGCCCATATTAGGAGTTCCACCCTTCATTATGTAAGGAAGAGCCACGAAACTTGTAAGAAACCCAGAAGTGTGTATTTGACACAAAAATACCCTGCTGTATGTACAAATCATTTTCTGATACTTTGGCAATGCTTAACATGAGAATCCAATTTTTTTCTTCACAAAAAAGTCAGAATTGCAATTGCATTTTATCTTGCAATTCTGACTTTATAACTCGCAATTGTAAGATTATACAACACAATTCTGAGAAGAAAAGTCTGAATTGTAAGATAAAAAGTCACAATAACCTTTTTATTCAGTGACGGAAAAGGGCTTCCTTATAATACAGCTCAAACAATCAGCAACAAAGGATCTCGTGTTTCAACAAGAGCAGAAACACAGAAATTGTGTGGGGTGAAAGACTGGCCAACAGAACAGGACATGACAACAACAAAAATGGAAACAAAGGATACTTTTAAGAATAAACTCTTAAAAGAGTGGAGAATACAAATCTGAAGAATAATGAAGAGTACAAATCTAAATATAAAACATTAAATGTGAAAACATCAGGGAAAAATGATAGTTTTAAATGCACTGATATGACTCACCTCTACATAAGATATGGGGAAGATGCCAATCTTATCTCCCAGCATGCCTTCTGCCCAGTTCTCATCCACACGACGAATCACAGTAAGAATATCATCCTGAGGGCAGACAGAAAAAAATTGGTTCCTTGTTATTCAGCAAGAAGCCCTCACAGCAAGTTGTTAAAAAGTTAAAATATGTGTGACTCAAAGGCATCAATGAAAGCCAGGCATTCGTTTTTTGTTTTTATAAAAATCTATCCAAAAAACAAATGGCTCGAAGGGATCAACACTTATGTTGCAAGCACCAGAAAATGTTTTTACTTCTCCAACATTAAAGCAGTGCTGTTAGCTCACCCCAAAAGTATTCACCTTCACCTCTTTCCAAACCTGTATTATGCTCATTTTTTGTGGAACATACAAAAAAGAAACCTTGCTTTATTTTCCATGCAAAGCAAGAATAGTGCCCATGGTTGATTTTAAAAAAAGCTGCAAAAAATTTTACTTTATGACACCCAATGCATTGAAGGGTTAGTTCACCCAAATAGCAAAATTATGTCATTAATAACTCACCCTCATGTTGTTTCAAACCCGTAAGACCTCCGTTTATCTTCGAAACACGGTTTAAGATATTTTAGATTTAGTCAGAGAGCTCTCAGTCCCTCCATTGAAGCTGTGTGTACGGTATACTGTCCATGTCCAGAAAGGTAATAAAAACATCATCAAAGTAGTCCATATGACATCAGAGGGTCAGTTAGAATTATTTAAAGCATTGAAAATACATTTTGGTCCAAAATAACAAAAACTATGACTTTATTCAGCATTGTCTTCTCTTCAGTGTCTGTTGTGAGAGAGTTCAAAACAAAGCAGTTTGTGATAACCGGTTTGCGAATGAATCATTCGATGTAACCGAATCTTTTTGAACCAGTTCACCAAATCTAACTGAATCGTTTTAAACTGTTCGTGTCTCCAATACGAAGCTGTTAACTTTTTTAATGTGGCTGACACTCCCTCTGAGTTAAAAAAAAACCAATATCTGGGAGTAATTCATTTACTCAAACAGTACACTGACTGAACTGCTGTGAAAAGAGAACTGAAGATGAACACCGAGCCTAGCCAGATAATGACTCGTTCAAGAGTCAAGAACCGTTTCTGTCAGATGCGTCCGATTTGAGAACCGAGGAGCTGATGATACTGAGCATGTGTGATTCAGCGTGAAGCAGACTGACACAGAGTGTCTGAACCGAACTGATTCTTTTGGTGATTGATTTTGAACTGATTCTGTGCTAGTGTTATGAGCGCTAGAGCTTAGATCAAGCCGGACCCTACCCGAGCACATTGTGTCTGAGCCCGGCCCGGGCCGACAAGTTCACTGTAATTATGAGCAGGAGCCTGATTTAAACCCAACCATGTTTAATATGTGGGCCGTTATAACCAAGTATCGGTGACAGATTTATTTATTTTTACCGCAGGTGCTGCTGTGCTAGATCATTTAGGCTACGGGGGAGCTACCAACACATATGATGTCACTCCCCACGACTAGTTTAAAATGTTTCCATACCTCCGATTTTCCTCCAAACTTGCTCAAAGTTAATTCTCCTGTTTTAATTTTTTTCTTTGTTTCTTCAAGCTCCATGTTGCACTTAAGCTACTGAATAGTACAGCACGCACAGCAGGTGTGATGCGTCACGCATGCGAGACTGCGAGTGGATGAGACGCTGCGCATGACACGTGACGTGCTTTATAAAGGGCCTGACCCAACACGACCCTGCCCGAGGATGGTGGCGGGAAATATGCCTCGGGCTCGGGCAGTGAATCTTAGCTTTAATGAGCGCGGGTAAACCGAAGGCTTGAATCAAGGGCAATCATCGCCAATGATGCCATTACGTTGAGCACAAAAGAACCGTTTTCTTCAACCGTCTTATTGAATCGAACTGTCCGAAAGAACTACTAGTGATTTGAAAACCGATGCAACCGGTTCTCGACTCGTGAACGAGTCAGTCTATTGTTCGTTATCTGGCTAGGCTCGGTGTTCATCTTCAGATCTCTCTTCACAGAGGTTCAGTCAGTGTACTGTAAATGAATTATTCCGGGATATTGGTTTGTTTTAACTCAGAGGGAGTGTCAGCCACATTAAAACAGCTTAAGTCATTTGTGGATTAATGCGTATTGGAGACGCAAACCGTTTAAAATGATTCAGTTCGATTTGGTGAACTGGTTCAAAAAGATCCGGTCACTTCGAATGATTTGTTCGCGAACTGGATATCACAAACTGCTTTATTTTGAACTCTCTCAAAACAGACATGGAAGAGAAGACAATGCTGAATAAAGTCGTAGTTTATGGAATAAAGTACAAATAAACTACGAATAAAGAACGTATTTTCGATGCTTCAATAATTCTAACTGACCCTCTGATGTCACATGGACTACTTTGATGATGTTTTTCTTACCTTTCTGGACATAGACAGTAGACCGTACACACAGCTTCAATGGAGGGACTGAGAGCTCTCGGACTAAATGTAAAATATTTTAAACTGTGTTCCAAAGATAAACGGAGGTCTTACGGGTTTGGAACAACATGAGGGTAAGTTATTAATGACATAATTTTGGTATTTGGGGGAACTATCCCTTTACCTAATGATAAAGTACTACCATTTGATTTTGTACTTGTGGATATGTGTGAATGAGAGAGTAAAGATAAAGGTTAAGATCTATATACTGAGTATATGTGCAGCACCTTTGAAAATGGCAAGCAGTCCTTGTCAGCCTCCTTGTCTTTCAGCTCAAAGTCATACAGGGCCTTACATTGAGGGGGCGGCTGTGGGAGAGGTTTTATGACCTGGACAAAGTTGGTGGGGAAGAATCCATGGACTCCGCCCATCTCTCCATGGTACCAGTTTTCATCGACCTGTCGGCGCAGGATGATGATGTCACCCTTGCTAAACTTGAGATCTCCAGGTTCTTTGCCATCATAGTTGTATAAGGCCTTTGCACAGGGTAGCTGAGGAACACCCTGTAATAAAGAGAAAGAGAGGTGGAGGGTTACTAAAAGTTGGGAGTTCAGGGTTTTCAAAGTAACTTGGATTCATGGATAATGCAAGTTCAGCACTCGAATGCACATTCATTTTTCAAACTCACAGGACAGGTGAAGGGTGACCGTGATAACCTCAGCCAGCTTTTATAGAGTGTGACCATGTGTGGAATGGAGGAGGGTGTTAAGTGTAAAGTAAAGGCAGAGATTCTATAATAAACCCTTTTGCTGCAAGGTTTTTTAAAACCTATACACTGCTACATTTGGAGCCTATCCCATACTATCCATAACATGGACATCTGCAGTATGAAAAGAAACAAACAACCACATATATACAACTCTTTGCTCAGCTATACAGTAGAGAAAACATAACATCACATAAGCTCAATGCTAGCTTTTTTGCTGCATATAAGCAAAGAGTCTGTCTGGCTTGTCTTTCAGCCTGACCTTGTAGCATGTCTCTCTGTCTGACCTTGCCGGACTGCTTTTTCTGTTTGTCTTGCACAGTCTGTGTTGCTTAACTTACTGACTGCCTCCTTGTCTGACAATCCCAAAAAGCCCTGGGATATGCCAATAGTTTCACAACGTTTTTGGGCAAGCCCATTTATCAGTGTGTGTGGAGTTTTATGGTGCAGAACCAGTCGTCTGGAACTGGTGAAAGCTCCTTTCAGGCCTGACAACAATCCACAGCCAGAGAGAGGTAGGAGGCAGCAGACACAGTCCTGCTCAACTGAATGAGCCCTTTTCAGGCAAAGGGTTCAAGAGCCTTCTGTACAAAAGACCCCCCACCACCACCCAGCATAAAGCCCCATGGGCTTCCTCCACTGTAGCATCCATCTCCTGTGCAGTGAGGAAAAGGATAATCACAACGCCAATGACAAAGAGAATCAGAATATTCTTATGAAAGATTGTAATATGCTGGAAAAGAAGAAAAGAAAGAAGAGAGGTGGACAGTGGTGTGGGCTCATAGGTCGTTAGGTAAGAAGAAAAAGAAGGTGGAAGAATAGAAGGAAGGTAGTTAGGTAGGTAAGTTGGTAGGAAGTAAGGAGGGTGACTAGGGAGGTAAACAGGAAGGAAGCAAAATCAGATTGGTTGAATTCTACAGGGTTTCCATGTTTGTTGCCTTCTACAATGTTCCGCCTGGAAACAAGGATGTTGTGCCACTAACCCTCTTTCATGAGCGACGTTCTGTGGGCATGACGTCTGAGGCTGAGACTAGAAAGAAAGGGAGGTAGGTAAATAGAAATTTAAGAAATCAGTAAGGGCTTTATTACCAAATGGATTTACACACACAAGGAATTTTTCTTGGTGACAGGTCAAAGAAAGAAAAAGTACAGACATCCAGAAAAATTATAGACAAAGAAAAAATATAGACAAATAAAAATTACAGACATAAGAAAAAGTACAGAAGGAAGTAAAACAGGCAGGAAAGCAGGCAGAAACAAAGGCAGACAGGAAGAAAGGATGAATGAAAGAAAAAGAACATGTGAAAACAAAGAGAAAGAGAGAGTGAGAGAGAGACTGATGTGGTGCTGTTCAGCCCAGAGAAGAATCAGACAGTGACTAAGCAGCACTCACCGCAGAGAGGACAGACGACCAGCCAGACACCGAGAAAACTAACTAGAGGGCAAACTGACCTTTCAGAAACCACATCCTTTTCTCAAACTTAAAAACAAACCAAACAGGAAATAAAGATGAACTTAAGAAATGTTATTTGCTCACAATTCTATGTAATTTGGGCCGACAGATTTATTTGATGTAATGTAATGCTCCATTCGTCTGTGCACCTCTGTGCTGTTTTTGTCCCCCCTTCTTTGGGCCTCTCTCAAAGGCAGATGTCAGCAGATCTGCAGATTTACCCACTTTGCTCAGCTTAGACCATGAAACAGACAGAAAGAGTAAGAAGAGGAAAAACACGAAAGAGCCGTGGATCAGATGGAAGGATAAGGGAAAAAAAGGAGGAGATCAAGAAGTTAAAGGAGAAAGAAAGAAAGAAAGAAAGAAAGAAAGAAAGAAAGAAAGAAAGAAAGAAAAAGAAAGAAAGAAAGAAAGAAAGAAAGAAAGAAAGAAAGAAAGAAAGAAAGAAAGAAAGAAAGAAAGAAAGAAAGAAAGAAAGAAAGAAAGAAAAAGAGTTTGATCAAATGAATGTTAGGAAGGCCTGTGTGTGTGTGTGTGTGTGTTTGTGTGTGTGTGTGTGTGTGTGTGTGTGTGTGTGTGTGTGAGAGAGAGAGAGAGAGAGAGAGAGTCTCTCTTATGGTCTTAGCCTTGCTTGTGGAAATGAAGGCCGCTAAAGATCGCTTGAACTGGACGGACATGAAAGAACCGCATTCAGGCTTTTATCCAGTCCAAACAGAGCACTGAAGGTGTGTGTGTATGTGTGTGTGTGTGTGTGCTTGCCTGTTTGGTAAGATTACATGCACCTCACTGGTTCTATTATAAAAAAAGAGAGGCCACTCGTTGCCTTTGAGGCTTTCCGATATCAAGACTCATACAGGTCCAAAAACTCTTTCATGGGACAGGAGGGATAAACACCAGCCTGTCTCCCTGAAGATGTGAAGAACAAGATGATGACATGGATGAACCTGGATCAGAACTACACAATATTAGACACTAACGTAAGACAGCTCGAAGCATACATTGGGCAGAAATTACTCACTGCTGTGCAACTTCTCTTACTGGAGGGAAAAAAGCAACACCTTTATGTTGTTAAACACTCCCCAGTGCTGAAGCAAATGAGATTATAATGTAAACAAGATACCTAAAAATACCTAGTAACGAGAGAGTCTACACTGCTGGCATGCTGATGCAACTAATTTGCCATTTTGTAGATTCTTTCCAGGGCTTTACAGTACAGTACAATTCAGGGGAAAAAAGATTCACTCATTACTGCAATTGTTTCTCAAATCTGTTGTAATTTTGCATTATAGTAAAGACCTGTTCACACTTACAGAAATGATATGGACAGTTAACCCAAAAATGAAAATTCTGTCATTTACTCACCCTCATGTTGTTCCAAACCTGCATGAGTTTCTTTCTTCTGCGGAACAAGAATATATTTGAATATATGTTGGAAATCAAAAAAGTTGCTGTTAGCTATTGATTTTTTCATATGGAAAAAAAAATTATGTCAATAAGTCAATGGCTACCAGCAAATGTTTTTCTTCAAATTTTATTATTTTGTGTTCAACAGAAGAAAGAAATGCAAACAGGTTTAGTACAACATTGTGAACTATCCCTTAAAGTTTAGTGACCAAAATTAATCTTTTATTCTTTTTATTCAGCCAAAAACTGAGAAAAAAAAAAGTTTAATTTAATAAATTTGAGTAACTGAACTAAACAGTATTTAGGCAATGAGATGCGTTGAATTGAATCTTGAATCAAAACTCATTTAAATAATTAAATGCGAAAAATAATTCCCACCTCTTTTTATCACACTTAATGTCTTGCTCAAGGGCACAATGGTAAAAATAAAAACTGAAGAACAAAAAACTAAATAAACGGGATAGATTCCATCACAGTTTTTATGAAGGCGATGTTTGACGTTTCTTAGCGGAGTGGAACCTTCCTATAATTTGTCAATCCGTGACAGCTAGATGTGCCTAATACACCACTAATGAGAAATGTGTAATCCAATACTAATGAGCTCTGCCAGCCACACACCATCAATCACTATTAAGACACTAATATCCACAAACATCTCCAACCATCTCTAAATCACTGTTTCAAGGCAATCTAATGTGGTATCATACAGTCTTTTAGTTCACTCAATGAAGACTCTTTCTAGTGTTCCAGTGCTTCCCTGATGGTTTTTAAAAGAGCTTTTATAGGAGTTGGGTGGGTCAGACGCCCATCTAGAATAATTCAACTTAAGAAATCCCTCAACACACTTAGAGATGACAGGAAAAGGAGGACAACTCCCAAGAGGCACAAGCAATCAAGTCCATCAAAGAGCAGTGCTTACCTCGTAACCCTGAGACCCTCAGATTCACCAAATGAAGATGACGTAGATTTATTGACAGGAGTGTGTGTGTGTGGCAGCCATGTTGTTTTCATTACGTCTAAATTAACTGAAATGGGCAGCTAATGGCTCCGTTTATTACCACTGGGAAATGACCTGACCCCGTCCCTCATCTGTGTCCTCTGCTAAAAATGGACTCCCACCTACAGCTGCTGCTGAAGCCTCATATGTCTCAACTTGAGAGTAACGGGCCTCCCTGCTGAAGCTTTAGTGGATAATTACTTTGTAAAGCATGATAGATCAGGTTTGGAGGATGCTGAGTGTGTGTTTATGACCAGGGAAAGGAGGGAATTGATGTAGTCGATGCAGGGCTGAGGTCTGAATAACAAAACATCAGGTTTGGCCAGGCAGTGGGAACAGATATTTGTCTACTGCAATGATTTGAGCAAAAGCTCATCAGACTGCAGCAAGACCTTGATGAGGAACAGAAAGAACAGTGTTTATGTTAGATCAGAAAGAGCAAGAGGGAGGGAAGAACAGTTAGAGAGCTAATCAGGTTATATACATGTACTTCCTATCCTGTCTTTCTACATTCAACCCTTGACCTTTATATCCAGCAAATGAGCAGTGTGTTCCCACAGTCAAAAGTGAAATGAAGTTTAGGTTTCCATGGCAACATCTGCAGAAGATCCACAGTTCCTTCTGTCACCCTCACAGTAGAACACAGCAATGAGAGGTTTTTTCAGGAACCATGAACCATCCTTGCATGTGATATTAAGTTACAGTATATAAATAGTCCATAAATGTCTGTATAATTAAAATATGTTGTTGGCCATGACACAAAGATCAAGAAAAAAAAAGCTTTCAATACCCATTAATCTAGATAATCATAAATGTTAAACTATTCAAGCAAACAACTTTTACATTTTTGAACTACTTGTTTAAAAAAAAAAAAAAGTAATACTAATACTTATATATATATGTGTGTGTGTGTGTGTGTGTGTGTGTGTGTGTGTGTGTGTGTGTGTATGTATGTATGTATGTATGTATGTATGTATGTATGTATGTATGTATGTATGTATGTATGTATGTATGTATGTATGTATGTATGTATATATATATATATATATATATATATATATATATATATATATATATATATATATATATATGTACATATATATATTAGGGCTGCACGATATTGGGAAAAAATGACATTGCGATATTTTATTTTTCTGCTATATATATTGCGATATTTTTTCTTACAAACAAAAATGGGGTGAGCACACTTACATTCTCATTTTAAATGATTTAAACATCGACACCATCGTGTCAATTGATTAATATGCGCGAGGGAGAGAGAGCAAGACAGCGCTCGTGTTGTTTGAAGACAGCTTGCTGCCTCGCTCTCTCTCTGTCTCTCTCTGTCTCTCTCGGTCTCTCTCGGTCTCTCTCTGTCTCTCTCTGTCTCTCTCTGTCTCTCTCAAACTGGTCATTCGATGTAGGCGAATTCTGTTAAATAAAATATCTCGCTTGGCATTGAACGTTGAGCTTTAGAATTTTACAGATATTATTTATACTCTAACAACAACATTACACACTAAATAAAGTTTAAAACATGGGATCACGAAGAACGGGACCTTTAAATTTGATAACTGATTCCTTTATATTTCTAAGTGCTACTCCTAGTCCTCCCCTTTCCTCTGCCTTTCAACAATTTAGACAGAAACCCACAACACGCAAATCCAATCTTGTCAACAACCTTGTCATTTTTATTTTATAAGATGCTGAAATAAAGGGTTGATCGCTTACATTTACTTTTAGTCTTATTTTATTAGCTCACATATAAATTGAACACACAGACATCACACTTTATCACGACACAGCTTGAATGCCTGAGAGATATTATCCCAAAACCAATAAACCACAGAACAGAAGAGAGAATCACAAAAAACAGGAGGCAAAGTGAAGCTCAGAAAACACATGTGGCTAGCTGTCTGGAGCCCAGATGTGCATCTGGACCACGATCACAGATGAACCCGAGCAGAATGGCTTTCTCCTGATCCCTCTTTCCCAGCCCTCTCCATTTGCCACCTTCCTTTGTTAGGGTCACTAGTCATACACTTGTGTCTATTTAAGCCATGTGAACATCCCACCAGACAGCCACCTCATTACAACTCGCACCTGTTCCACAGTCACCAACCTCCATAAAACCTCTGCATTTCACCTTGCTGTGGGGAACTGGACTACATTTTAGGGGCTCATGGGAACCAGTTCCATTACAGCTAGATTGAATGAATATGCCACAGTGCAAAGTCTCATGGGAGTCCTTTCATCAGATCAAAGCTGCCCAGCCTAAATGTGTGGACAAATGAACCATGAAGCAGGCATGTGTAAAGCTAAACATTGAAAACTGGAAGCAGAAGCCTAGTTAAGAGGAGAAGGAAAGTATTTTTCATTAAGTGAAATACTAAACATATGGGAGTACAGCAGAAATGTTGCTGAGGCAAGACTTTTCTGTAAGCTACAGATTAGTCATCAAAAAGAAACTGTTTAAACATGGAGGGGGTCTCGGCTTTATAGTGGAATTATGGGAAAGGAGCATGTGGTTTTCATGAATGATGTGCGTATGTGTAACTTCCTGGGAAAATAAAGCAAATTTGTGTTGCTATTTTGTATGCAGACAATTTTACTCTCACTGTGTGTGTGTGTGTGTGTGTGTGTGTGTGTGTGTGTGTGTGTGTGTGTGTGTGTGTGTGTGCGCATCAACTCTCAATCTCCAGCACTGGAGAAAAAAGGCCACACAGACAATGAATAATACATTTAATGTTCAGTTTTTTAGCCTTACCACATTTTTTTTTTTATTCATCGCCTCATATAACTGATTATACAGTCTTGTTCAAAATAATAGCAGTACAATGTGACTAACCAGAATAATCAAGGTTTTTAGTATATTTTTTATTGCTACGTGGCAAACAAGTTACCAGTAGGTTCAGTAGATTCTCAGAAAACAAACAAGACCCAGCATTCATGATATGCACGCTCTTAAGGCTGTGCAATTGGGCAATTAGTTGAAAGGGGTGTGTTCAAAAAAATAGCAGTGTCTACCTTTGACTGTACAAACTCAAAACTATTTTGTACAAACATTTTTTTTTTCTGGGATTTAGCAATCCTGTGAATCACTAAACTGACTGATATAAGTTGTACCTTGCAGAATGAACTTAATGCCATTACAAATTGGGTGAAACTTAATAAACTAGCTCTCAATATATCTAAAACTAAATGTATAGTCTTTGGTACTAAACGTATGCTTGGCAAGCCTTGCAACTTAAATCTAATTATTGATACATCTGTGGTAGAGCAGGTGAGTCAGACTAAACTCTTGGGTGTGAAGCTGGATAGTCAGCTCTCTTGGGCTGATCAGATTGACCACATTGTGTCTAAAATGGCCAAAGGTATTGCTTTTTCCCGGAGATGTTCAGTATATTGTCCACCATTAGTTATGAAAACAGTTGTCCAATCTTTAGTTCTGTCACATCTGGGGTACTGCCCAGTAATTTGGTCCAGTGCTGCACAGGGACATCTGAAAAAATTACAAATTGTTCAGAACAGAGCCGCAAGAGTAGCCCTTGGTTGCTCTTTTCGCTCCAGTGTGGATAAAATGCATACCTGTTTGGGCTGGCTAAAGGTGGAGGACAAACTTAATATAAGTCTTCTCTGTTATATGCACAATGCTCTATTTAAAAGCAATCCAAAATCTTTTGTAGATAAATTGGTTTTTAGTGGGAATTGTCACGCACATGTTACGCGTCAGGTGAGCTCAGGTGTGTTAGTGGTTCCATCCGCAAGGTCCAATTGTATGACAAGAACAGTTTTAGTTAGATCGTCATCTGCTTGGAATAAATTGGACTTAAGAACAAGGTATATATCCAACATATGTAATTTTAAGAAGACTCTAAAACAGATTATTATTAATAGCATTACACCAGTTAATTTGTGACTTATATAGGTACTGACATTATCAAATGTTGTATGTGTGTGAATGTGTATATGTGGATAAATGTATACATGTGGTTATGTTATATGTAAGTTATATGTATATTATATTTGTGTATTTTTAATTGTATATACGTTTCAGCACATTATGGGCCCCAGGAAGACTAGCAACCACATTGTGGAAGCTAATGGGGACCCAAATAAATAAACAAATAAATAAACAAATAAACTAATATTTAGTTGTATGACCACAGTTTTTTAAAACTGCTTGACATCTGTGTGGCATGGAGTCAACCAACTTGTGGCACCTCTCAGCTGTTATTCCACTCCATGATTCTTTAACAACATTCCACAATTCATTCACATTTCTTGGTTTTGCTTCAGAAACAGCATTTTTGATATCACCCCACAAGTTCTCAATTGGATTAAGGTCTGGAGATTGGGCTGGCCACTCCATAACATTAATTTTGTTGGTTTGGAACCAAGACTTTGCCCGTTTACTAGTGTGTTTTGGGTCATTGTCTTGTTGAAACAACCATTTCAAGGGCATGTCCTCTTCAGCATAGGGCAACATGACCTCTTCAAGTATTTTAACATATGCAAACTGATCCATGATCCCTGGTATGCGATAAATAGGCCCAACACCATAGTAGGAGAAACATGCCCATATCATGATGCTTGCACCTCCATGCTTCACTGTCTTCACTGTGTACTGTGGCTTGAATTCAGAGTTTGGGGGTCGTCTCACAAACTGCCTGTGGCCCTTGGACCCAAAAAGAACAATTTTACTCTCATCAGTCCACAAAATGTTCCTCCATTTCTCTTTAGGCCAGTTGATGTGTTCTTTGGCAAATTGTAACCTCTTCTGCACATGCCTTTTTTTTTAACAGAGGGACTTTGCGGGGGATTCTTGAAAATAGATTAGCTTCACACAGACGTCTTCTAACTGTCACAGTACTTACAGGTAACTCCAGACTGTCTTTGATCATCCTGGAGGTGATCATTGGCTGAGCCTTTGCCATTCTGGTTATTCTTCTATCCATTTTGATGGTTGTCTTCCGTTTTCTTCCACGTCTCTCTGGTTTTGCTCTCCATTTTAAGGCATTGGAGATCATTTTAGCTGAACAGCCTATCATTTTTTGCACCTCTTTATAGGTTTTCCCCTCTCTAATCAACTTTTTAATCAAAGTACGCTGTTCTTCTGAACAATGTCTTGAACGACCCATTTTCCTCAGCTTTCAAATGCATGTTCAACAAGTGTTGGCTTCATCCTTAAATAGGGGCCACCTGATTCACACCTGTTTCTTCACAAAATTGATGACATCAGTGATTGAATACCACACTGATATTTTTTTGAACACACCCCTTTCAACTAATTCAACTAATTGCCCAATTGCACAGCCTTAAGAGCGTGCATATCATGAATGCTGGGTCTCATTTGTTTTCTGAGAATCTACTGAACCTACTGGTAACTTGTTTGCCATGTAGCAATAAAAAAATATACGAAAAACCTTGATTATTCTGGTTAGTCACATTGTACTGCTATTATTTTGAACAAGACTGTATAAGCAGGTGCTTCTGAAAGAGAAGGCGCTATGTCAGAGAGCACTCAGAGAAATAACACAAGAGTTTGCTAAAGTAGGGCTTCATCATGCAGAAAATTTGAGACAATTATAACTTCTGCTGCAATGACAGTGCACTCAAAGGAATCCACTGACCAATGACAATTTCAGATTCAGTGCTTTCAGAAATCGAAATTGCTATATTACCCATATGTTTTCCAACTAACCCACCTCTATTTACACCCTTAAAATGACTGTATGGATCCCTGTCCATCAAATGAATCATCAGCTCATTTTCTAGTTTTTAAATATCTTTATTTCAAGAAACTGTATGCTTTTATTTAGCAAGTATGAACTAAACTGTTCAAAGGTGACACTAAATCCATTGGTTACAAAATATTTTTATTTTACTTTTTTTTTTTTTTTACTTTCTATTCATCAAAGAATCCTGAAATATATATTACAGTTTCCACAGCTCAGCTGTTTTCATCTGTGACAATGAGAAATGTTTCTTGAGCAGCAAATCTGCATATTAGAATTATTTCTGAAGGATCACTGAAGACTGGAGTAATGATGCTGAAAATTTTGCTTTACCATCACAGGAATACATTACATTTTAAAATATATTAAAATGGGAAACAGTTCTTTTAAATATTTTACAATACTGCTGTTCTGTATTTTTGATCAAACAAATGCAATCTTGGTGAACATAAGTTTCAAAAACATTAAATATTTAAAATAAAAAGTAAAAAAATCTTAGCGACCCCAAACTTTTGAATGATACTGTTCCTAAAGATGTAATTTTCACTTAGAGTATTGGATAGTATCTGCGTGTTTGGAACCTACAACTGTTCACTCATGAGCTCAAACATTAAAGGTACAATTTATAAGATATTTGACGTAAAATATCAAAAAATCACTAGGCTAGTGTTATGTATTTTGTCCAGCTGATTACTAACAATATCTCTAATGTTTTCAACTATTTGTAAATCATGAGAAAATTACCATTCTTTCTAAACAGTGACACGGGCCAGTGCAGTCGCCTGTCAATGACGTTAGTTACCCTTTGTTACCGCCTTTACTGACGTAGAAACCACATGACAACAGTGTTGTGGACAAATGCGGAAGTATCTTTGCGACAAACTTAAACTAGAAAGAGATGCCGATCTCGCTTGTGTTTTACTCAACAGGTGAGTTGTTTTGATTCGTATCTTTACAGAAAATGTATGCTATTATAACAATCAACAAGATTAGTATTATAGGGCAAACATGGCAAACGCGGGACATCGCGTCTCTAGAACCACGCGAGGATGCGTCTGATCCATAGTCTGATCGCGTCTTTGCATTGACTTTGTATGTAATCTACTCACGCAAATCGTTGAACTCGCGTTAAATCCATGATTTATCTTTCCGTCTGATTGATGGCCGTCAGTGGTTGGGTAGAAAACAACAAATCCCATCATTCCATGCTCCTCCTTAGCATCATCAAACCACGCGATTGTTATTGTTTTGGTAGTGCGCCCTCTAGTGGCAGGTCCTACAACCTGTACCTTTAAGCACTAAGCCTCACCACTCCAATAACACTGCCCACAATAACCTACACTGCTATCTTCTACAGTCTGTGTATTCTGCATCTCTCGGTCACTCTTTTCTCTCTTTTTGTTTCTGTCCATCTCCCCACACTCTTTTGTCCTCTCTTCTTCTCCGTATCTCTCTTCTTTCCTAGCCGACAACACTTTTGGTCTTTATGCACATACTCTCTCTTCACCACAGCATGAAGTGGTTACGAATGCAGCAATAATGATGGAGGTGTGCTGTGAAAAGATGCATATGTGTTTGTGTGCATCCATTTTTGACAAGACAGAGTGAAAAGAAGGAAAAAGATAGAAGTGATTGGCATCAGAGAGTGCATTCTTTTCTCTCTTTTCCCTCTCACCAATCTCTTTTTAAGCTAACGCTTTTTGTGCAGACCAGAGTTTCTTTGAGTCTGTGTGAAAATGGCCTGAAAAGGAAGTCTGGGGGGGTACATTTCTTCATGTATTGATGTCTGGGGTACAATACATCTGTATCTGTATTTTTGTGTGTTATCTGTATGCGCCAAGGGTCTGAGAGTAATGCAATTTCAATTCTCTGTATGTATGTGCTGTACATGTAGAAGAATTGACAATAGAGCAGACTTGACTTGTTTTCTCTGGTATGTTTTAAAGTTGGAATCAAATCAATCAGTTGTAAAAAAGTGTGATTACCGCTAAATCGCCATCACCTGCTTATAATTGGAGCGGCATTTAAAAGACAGAGCTGTAGATCACTGACAAGCTACGCGATATAGTGTTCATTATCCCAGATGAATCGCCTTCGATAATGAACGCGATATTGCATAGCTTGTCAGTGATCTATGTCTCTGTCTATTAAATAAAGCTCCATTTGAAAGCAAGGGATGAGGATTTAGCAGTAATCACAGAACCAGATTTACTGACTAGATGCGCATGATCCTAGTAAGGTTTTGTCGGAAAATCCAATGTGACAAAAAACTTCTCGCTTCTAAATTGTTTATACTAAGCAACCCAATGAAACTTGAAAAAAGCCACACACTGTTTTCAATATCTACTGGATGATTTTCCACCTGCGCTCCCAATTCATGCAGTTCATCTCTCCTTCTTACACAGCCTTCCCTCAGAGACACAAACCCCCTCTCTATCTCTCACATGTCAAATTTCTCAACTAACTGTCAAGCTTGTTTCATTGGCAGCTTTTTGGAAGCACATCGGACCCAGAATCCAATGCTCTGCAAGCTGGGTGACAATACAGCTAGAGTTCAGCTCAGTTTTAACACGAAACAAGCTAAGTACCTGCTCCCATCTTTTCAACAAATCCGGATAAGTCTGGATAATAGAATATCCTGTTAAAAGTTTGCTACAGAGATTAGTAACTTGCCTGTAATATCTCCTAAATCTCTTCCATAACCTGGTATAAAGTTTAAGTAGAGCAGAGTTACTTGGTTACATGTCACATATCATATCGCACTTCCATATCAACCTCAAACATTCAGCTATCATAGGAAGAGAAAAGAAGAACAACAAGGAAAAACAGTGGGCTGGTTGCCATGGTGACAGGAAAATGTCTAATGTAATTTGGCATGGTTCGAGAGGGAGGAGCTGATAGAATGAGACTAATGAGGTTAGCATAGCAAGCTTTATTAAAGCACTAAACACACGCTTGCACTTTAGTGTCAAGAGCCAAGCTGAAAGAGAGTGAGATGAAAAAGAAAGAAGAGCAGGAATGTAAGTAGGAATGAGCAAAAAAAAAAAGAATGAATGAAAATGGAACGAGCTAAATAAAATGCAGTAAGAACAAAAAAGAAAAATAATGAGCAAAAGAAAAGAGTAAAAGGGTCAAAGAAGGAGCAAAAATGGATAAGAATGAAACAGCGCAGTAAAGAATAAAGTACAAGCTAGCAAAAGAGAGAAGAGGAAAGGGAAAAAAAGAACAAGAGGAGGAAAAAAAACGGACGGCAAAACAAAAAGGCTAAACAAGACATGAGTGAAGGAAGGAAGAAAATCAAGCAGGAAAAATGAAGCAGAAGATAGGTTAAAGAAAGTCCAGGGACAAATGCAGATGAACTGAGAGGTAGAGCCCCTGAGGACCCCAGCTAAACTTTCGGCACCCAAAGCTACAGATCTATCTATCTACACATAAACAGTATGTTACAAAGTATACTGTATGTCAGAGCATTGCCCAAAAGGCTATCATTTTAAACTAGGTTTTTATGATTTAAATAATTAGCTTGTTCATTCCTTCCTGTGGTTCCTTCAAAAACTCTCCCTACAGCAAAGGCACGTCCATCATGAAAGTATACAGGTTTAGGGACGAGGAAGGGAATGTTTGGACATACACACAGCCACTGGAACTTCTCAACAATGTACAGCTTATTCTTTTGGGCCAAAGGTAAAAAAAAAAAGCCTATCAATCAACATGAGGCAGAAGACCATTCAATGAATCACACATTTAGCCATCAGCATCAAGACCGTGGAAGCGTCTCGAAGGCTAAACACACCACAGAGAATCAAACTCTTCAAACAGAGCTCTTATTTATAGACCATTTAAACTGAAGATCAAATCAAAACTGACACACAAATGGTGTGATAAAGTGAATCAGAAACGCGAGGCCACACACAGTGATGTGAAGATTTGTGCGTGGTTCAGTCCAGGTTGGCCATCACAGGGGTGACAGATTTAATACAAAATAGCAGCACCAAAACACAGCTGTCAGGAGAGCTCAGGTGTCTTACAAACATGCTACCCATCACACACACAGAGAGAGTGGCGTGATGATATATGGATTGGTTAGCACTTATTAATTTGTGAATAATGACCAGATGTGACTCTGGTTAAGATGCAGAAGGCAGCAACGAATGCAAAAAAGTGTGTGTGTGTGTGTGTGGAGCAGATGTTAATATCACCAAATGCAATATTTAAGCTTATATTGGTTTATTCTCAGACTCGGATAACAAACCTACGGATTAAGATTGCCAGTTTTTGAGAATAAGGGCATTAATCAGACCGCCTGAAACTGTCTTTATGCGATCCTGACAGTAATACAGGAATCATTTTAATTCTGTGAGAAAAGGAAAGAACATTAAGTAAAAACAAAAACATTGGTTGGTCACGTCACATCAGATGTTGTCTTTCTGACTAAGAAGGTGATTCTTGGCCAGAAAAAGTTGAAAGAGGACATAATACTAGGGATGCCCACATAAATTGTGGGCAAAACGATGAAATACAACTCACATCACCCTCATTTATTGTGAATACACACATACACACGCAAATACAAACCATCTGGAGGCCTGTGGGAAACATTACGCTGTTGAGAATGACTTCCTGCTATCGGCTAGGAGAGAAATGAGGGAGGGAATTAAAAAAGTCGAAGAGAACGAGAAAATGGAAGCAAGGGAGTAATGGGTAATAAAAGGAGGGGAGATGGGGGAAATGAGCTGCTATGCTTGCAGAAAGCACAGCGGGACAGAAAAGAGGGGACAAGACTGAGAAAAAAAGGGGGGGGGGGGGTCTATGTGCAATGAGATCTGTAAGTACAGGCTTACAGGCCCTTAATGAAGGGGTTACAGGACACAGGCACAGGTCAGCAGGAGCATATCATCACCAAAAAAAAAGGCCCAGTGTGAGAGTCAATGCGGGCCGCTCAGGCACAGGGCAGTGGAGGGGTGGGTCATAGGAATGTCACTTTTATACGTGCCAGGACACAATAAACAGCATTCCTCGTTCCTTGCATAAAAACGGCAAGTACTGCCAAAGAGTCACAGAGAGTCAAGCACAAGCAAATAGACTTCTGTGGGGAGGCAGAGAGACAGGAAAAGCTAAATACATCAAGAGGGTGGCCCACAGAGTTGATATTTTAGGGCTTTTGGGGTTTGGGAAGGTTTCCGTCAAGGAGGTCGCACTCACGAAACTCAGTCATTGATGGACAAACACTCAGGCTTTGAGATAAACAAGCAGTGCATGTGGGTAAGAGACCAAATGAAACGTTAAGGATTTCTCTTGTGATTTTTAGGGGAAGTGGGGCAAGGAGAAAGGAAGTGAACTTTGTTCATAGCAAATGTGGTCCTGCACTCAGACAGACATCTTGGGCTGTTGATCTCGCACCTGATCAATATATGACCGGCTACAATTTTTCACATGCTATTTAAAGTCATACAGAACTTTGAAATCAAATCAAAGACACAAACACTGGCAAATCAAGCATCTATTATTGTTGTTCTATTTTGATTAACTCCATGCAATTTTTATGAACAAAGTGAATCAGATGCACCACAATTGCACAATTACACAAGATTACAATTAAAGTTGCACAGAGCATCCTTCACCAAAGAGAAGTCTGAAGTTACTGAAAGATCTAAGACGTATTGCTTAAAATATATGAGGTCAAAAAATATATATATATATAGAAACACGGATGGATCAATTGTTTAAAATATCATCAATAATATGCATAAAGAAAACAAACAGAATGAGATTTCATTTAATGTCCACTTAAAGGGGGGGTGAAATGCTATTTCATGCATACTGAGTTTTTTACACTGTTAAAGAGTTGGATTCCCATGCTAAACATGGACAAAGTTTCAAAAATTAAGTTGTACGTTTGAATGAGTATTTCTGTTCCAAAAATACTACTTCCGGTTTGTCACAAGTTTCGGAAAGTTTTTTTCGAGTATGGCTCTGTGTGACGTTAGATGGAGCGGAATTTCCTTATATGGGTCCTAAGGGCACGTCTGCCGGAAGAGCGCGCGCTCCCGTATAGCAGAGCACTGAGAGCACAACAGACTTCACTGATCAGAGCGAGAGCGTCGCGAAATGTCACAAAAGAAGTGTGTTTTTGGTTGCCAGGGCAAGACAACCCTGCACAGATTACCAAAAGAGAAACAGCATTAAGGGACCAGTGGATGGAGTTTATTTTTACAGAGCATCATTTTGTTTTGGTTGGTTTTGTCCTCAAGGTGTCACAGCTTCCAGACGCGCTCAACCCAAAAGCCTACTGGTGCTCGTGATTCTTTAGCTCCGCCCACACGTCACGCCTCCAGCCACTCGTGTTTTTCCAGGAAAAATCGGTACAGACTATCTTTCTCTTATGAATATGATAAAACTAAAGACTTTTTGGAGTTATGAAGGATGCAGTACTACTCTATAGGTACTCAAGATATTGAGTGAAAACGAGCATTTCACCCCCCCTTTAAAGGATTATGGTATGGACTAATCATGAATATTTAAGTTCGGGTTTCACTGCATCAAAATGTTCCACTTACAATGCGTTTTCCACAGCATTTGAGCATTGCAACAAATTCCAAACATGTCAGTTGAACACATGAATTCAACTGAGCATCAGCGCCCTTAAATTAGTTTTTGGGTTTGTCAACAAAAACTAGTTGTATTGAATAAGTTTCTTTAAACTATGTCTATAAACAAATCAGCATTTAACTACTTTATTGGTGACAAAAATTACAATAGAAGAAAATCGTGTAGTATTGTGCCACTTGTCTGCAACAAAACTAAACCAACCATTTGACTCAAGGCTTAAATGCACTGTAAATAGTTTTTGATTAGGGGTGTAACGGTTCACAAAATTCACGGTTCGGTTCGATACGATACACTGATGTCACGGTTCGGTTCGGTTCGGTTCGATACGTTTTAGATACAGCAAAATGTAAAAACATCTCAACTTTTCAGAATGCCGCAAGCGCACCGCGGGTCATGTGACAAGAACCAACCAATCAGCTTCATCCTTTCCCGTAACAACGTTGAGAGCTCAGCCAAGATGAAGGAACAGCTGATCATAGTTGTATATGGATTGCAATTTTGAAATAAATTCAGTAGCAGAGCTACTGCAAGCGATTTTTAGAGCTGCAAATCCATTTATCCTTCGCTGAAATTTCCGCGTCTCATGGAGAGAGCACGTCATTGTTGCTTAGCAAAGACAGACGCCTCATGAGCGCTTCTGCCCGAGCGCTTTGGAAAGGAGGAGAAAGACGCGCTTAGCGTTTTCCATGCGTTTTTAGGCACGATATGTGAACGGCCCCTAAGGCGCTCGCTCACTCAGCACGCGCTGAAGGCTCGTTGCAAAATGTCTAATGCATTTAACAGACCAGAAATATAAGATCCTAAAATAACCAACAGGTCTGGTGTTTGGGTTGGATTCCCTGTAAGCTATAGTGTCTAAATGCTGCAGGGATAGTTTGCTGCGTGCATGTTTCTCCTTTTTTTCGTCTTTTCCCAGATAGTACTGACGCATATATCCCAGATATTCCCGCTGGTTTTTTTTTTTTTTTTTTTTTTTTTTTTTTAATCCCGCTGGTGTACCCTGTCATGTTGCAGATGCGACATACCGTTGTTTTTTTATCCACCACTCTCTTGCCATCACCATTATAGCTTAAAGGGAATCCAAAGTGCACCCAAACACCAGACCTGTTGGTTATTGGAGGATCTTCTCATTTCTAGTCTGTTAAACGCATTGGCTATTTTGCAACGAGCCTTCAGCGTGTACTGAGTGAGCGAGCGCCTGCTGAGTAGCCTAACATAAACATATAAGATGGTGTTTTTTTCTTCTTCGGGAGTGTCAGGGGCGTTGCCTGTTACGTTGTTTGGGTTATTGGGCTACCTTGTTGAACGCATATCATTATATTTCTTTCTCTCTCTTTTTTTTTTTTTTTTTCAAATATAATTAATTACTCCAACGAACCGTTCGGTATACATAATGCGTACCGCGTACCGAACCGAAAGCGTCGTACCGAACGGTTCAATACGAATACGCGTATCGTTACACCCCTATTTTTGATGCATTACAATAATAATTAAAGCTGCAAGCAGCGATGAACGGGCCCTCGCACCCGGGCTCACCGCCATCGTGTGGCTTTAGTAAAAAGGTGAACGTTGAGAAATATGCATTTAATGTCCTAAATATAAGTTGAATATATCAAAGTATATCCCATATATGTGCCAATCTTCCTGTTGCCAGCAGGTGGCGCTATCATTATAATGGAATATTGGCCTTCAGATGTGTTCAGGCCAGGACTTTTATCAAACATGTGAAGTTTGGGGAAGATTGAACATTTTATGCTTGAGTTACAACAACTTCTCTTGCTGTGGCAAGACATCAAATTTTGTCATGGCGCCATGGAAACACCCTTTAACAAAAACTCAAGATCTCCAAAAGTTAACATTGCACAGGCGTTTAGATTAGACTGACCACAACATATATGTTAATCTAAAAAAAATTATAGGAGTAGTTTGTCGCAGCCTAAAACATGTCACTTCCTGTTGCCAGCAGGTGGCGCTATTACTATAACTGAATATGTGCATGTAGATCTGTTAAGGGCAGAAGTCTTAACTAACATGTGAAGTTTGGCGCAGATTGGACATTGTATGTCTGAGTTACAGCAACTTCCTTTTCATCGCAATATATCAAAATTTGTCAGGCCGCCATGGACACGTCCTTTAACGAAACCTCAAGATCATTGCAATTTAACAATGCAAAGGCCTTTAGATTACACTGACCAAGTTTGGTGAAGATCTGAATAAATCTCTAGGAGGAGTTAGTTAAAGTACAACCCCTGAAAATGGCAAAAACAACACCAATTTTGCAGAGAAAATTCTAAATAACTGACTTCCTGTTGGGATTCGGATTTCGTACCAAGAGACTTTTTTGTAGGTATTGGTGTGTTACATGTGTGTACCGATTTTTGTACATGTACGTGAAACATAGCTCGAGGCACACTCCGTTGAAAGTGCATATGCACTCCGTTGAAAGTGTATAGGTGGCGCTATCGAGCCATTTTGCCACACCCAATGGAATATTTGCCTTCATATGTGTTCAGGCCAGGACCCTTATCACACACGTGAAGTTTGGGGAAGATCGGACATTTTATGCCTGAGTTATAACATCTTTTATTCCCATGGCGAGACATCGAACTTCGTCACGGCGCCATGGACACGCCTTTTAACAAAAACTCAAGATCTTCACAACTAAACATCACACAGGTCTTTAGATTAGACTGACCACAAAAAAGACATTGATGTCATAAAATTTCTAGGAGTAGTTTGTCGCAGTGTAAAATATGTAACTTCCTGTTGCCAATAGGTGGCGCTATGACTATAACTGAATATTGGCATGTAGATCTGTTCAGGTCAAGAGTCTTATTCAACATGTGAAGTTTGGGGCAGATTGGACATTGTATGTCTGAGTTACAGCAACTTCCTTTTTCATGGCGAAACATCGAAAGTTTTCAGGCCGCCATGGACCCGCCCTTTAACGAAACCTCAAGTCCTTCGCAATTTATTATCGCAAAGGGCTTTAGATTACACTGACCAAGTTTGGTGTTGATCTGAATAAATCTCTAGCAGGAGTTCGTTAAAGTACAACCCCTGAAAATGGCAAAAAACAACACCAATTTTGAAGGGAAAATTCAAAATAACCGACTTCCTGTTGGGATCCGGATTTCGTACCAAGAGACTTTTTTGTAGGTATTGGAGTGTTACATGTGTGTACCAATTTTTGTACATGTATGTGAAACATAGCTCGAGGCGCACTCCGTTGAAAGTGTATAGGTGGCGCTATAGAGCCATTCTGCCACACCTGGTGGAATATTGGCCTGAAGATCTGTTCAGGCCAGGACTCTTATAACACATGTGAAGTTTGGGGAAGATCGGACATCTTATGCCTGAGTTATAACATCTTTTATTCGCATGGCGAGACATCGAACTTCGTCGCGGCGCCATGAACAAGCCTTTTAACGAAAACTCAAGATCTTCACAACTGGACATCGTACAGGCCTTTAGATTAGACTGACCAGAAAAAAGACATTGATGTCATAAAATTTCTAGGAGTAGTTCGTTGCAGCGTAAAATATGTCACTTCCTGTTGCCAATAGGTGGCGCTATGACTATAACTGAATATGGGCATGTCAGTCTGTTCAGGTTCGGAGTCTCCTCAAACATGTGAAGTTTGGGGCAGATTGGTCATTGTATGTGTGAGTTATAGCAACTTCATTTTTCATGGCGAATCATCGAAATTCGCCAGGCCGCCACGGACACGCCCTTCAACGAAAAGTCAGGATCTTCGCAATTTAACATCGCAAAGGCCTTTAGATTAGGCATACCAAATTTGGTGTTGATTTGAAGAACTCTCTAGGAGGAGTTCGTTAAAATACAACACATGGAAATGACCAAAATTACACAAAATATGCTCATAATATTAAAAATAACCGACTTCCTGTTGGGTTTAGAATTTCGCTCCAAGAGTCTTTTTTGTAGGTATTGGTGTGTTACATATGTGTGCCAATTTTCGTGCATGTACGTGAAACATAGCTGGAAGGCTGTTGATTTTCTTGGTATAGGTGGCGCTGTCGAGCCATTTTGCCACACCCTCTTCTGAATCCTATATCAGACGAAAATTTTCACCAGGTTTGACGAGTGTGCAAAGTTTCATGACTTTTTGAGCATGTTAAAGCCCTCAAAAATGCGATTCATTCGGGAGAAGAAGAAGAAGAAGAATAATAATAATAAATTAAAGCTGCAAGCAGCGATGAACGGGCCCTCGCACCCGGGCTCACCGGCAGCGAGTGGCTTTAGATAATAGGTGAACGGTGAGAAATATGCGCTTAAACTCATAAATATAAGTAGAATATGTCAGTGTTTATTCCATATATGTGCCAATCTTCCTGTTGCCAGCAGGTGGCGCTATCATTATAATGGAATATTGGCCTTCAGATGTGTTCAGGGCAGGACTTTTATCGAACATGTGAGGTTTGGGGAGGATTGGACATTTTATGCCTGAGTTACAACAACATCCTATTTCATGGCGAAACAATGAAATTTGTCAGGCCGCCATGTACACGCCGTTTAACGAAACCTCAAGATCTTCGCAATTTAAGATCGCAAAAGGCTTTAGATTACACTGACCAAGTTTGGTGTTGATCTGAATAAATATCTAGGAGGAGTTCTTTAAAGTACAACCCCTGAAAATGGCCAAAACAACACTAATTTTGCAGAGAAAATTCGAAATAACTGACTTCCTGTTGGGATTCGGACTTCGTACCAAGAGACTTTTTCGTAGATATCGGTGTGTTACATGTGTGTACCGATTTTTGTACATGTACGTGAAACATAGCTCAAGGCGCACTCCGTTTAAAGTGTATACGCACTCCGTTGAAAAGGGAATAGGTGGCGCTATTGAGCCATTTTGCCACACTCGATGGAATATTGGCCTTCAGATCTGTTCAGGCCAGGACCCTTATCACACAAGTGAAGTTTGGGCAAGATCGGACATTTTATGCCTGAGTTATAACATCTTTTATTCCCATGGCGAGACATTGAACTTCATCACGGCGCCATGGACACACCTTTTAACAAAAACTCAAGATCTTCACAACTAAACATCACACAGGTCTTTAGATTAGACTGACCACAAAAAAGACATTGATGTCATAAAATTTCTAGGAGTAGTATGTTGCAGTGTAAAATATGTAACTTCCTGTTGCCAATAGGTGGCGCTATGACTATAACTGAATATTGGCATGTAGATCTATTCAGGTCAAGAGTCTTATCCAACATGTGAAGTTTGGGGCAGATTGGACATTGTATGTCTGAGTTACAGCAACTTCCTTTTTCATGGCGAAACATCGAAATTTGTCAGGCCGCCATGGACCCGCCCTTTAACGAAACCTCAAGTCCTTCGCAATTTATTATCGCAAAGGGCTTTAGATTACACTGACCAAGTTTGGTGTTGATCTGAATAAATCTCTAGGAGGAGTTCGTTAAAGTACAACCCCTGAAAATGGCAAAAACAACAGCAATTTTGAAGGGAAAATTCAAAATAACCGACTTCCTGTTGGGATCCGGATTTCGTACCAAGAGACTTTTTTGTAGGTATTGGAGTGTTACATGTGTGTACCAATTTTTGTACATGTACGTGAAACATAGCTCGAGGCGCACTCCGTTGAAAGTGTATAGGTGGCGCTATAGAGCCATTCTGCCACACCCGGTGGAATATTGGCCTGAAGATCTGTTCAGGCCAGGACTCTTATCACACATGTGAAGTTTGGGGAAGATCGGACATCTTATGCCTGAGTTATAACATCTTTTATTCGCATGGCGAGACATCGAACTTCGTCGCGGCGCCATGAACAAGCCTTTTAACGAAAACTCAAGATCTTCACAACTGAACATCGCACAGGCCTTTAGATTAGACTGACCACAAAAAAGACATTGATGTCATAAAATTTCTAGGAGTAGTTCGTCGCAGCGTAAAATATGTCACTTCCTGTTGCCAATAGGTGGCGCTATGACTATAACTGAATATGGGCATGTCAATCTGTTCAGGTTCGGAGTCTCATCAAACATGTGAAGTTTGGGGCAGATTGGTCATTGTATGTGTGAGTTATAGCAACTTCATTTTTCATGGCGAATCATCGAAATTCGCCAGGCCGCCACGGACACGCCCTTCAACGAAAAGTCAGGATCTTCGCAATTTAACATCGCAAAGGCCTTTAGATTAGGCATACCAAATTTGGTGTTGATTTGAAGAACTCTCTAGGAGGAGTTCGTTAAAATACAACACATGGAAATGACCAAAATTACACAAAATATGCTCATAATATTAAAAATAACCGACTTCCTGTAGGGTTTAGAATTTCGCTCCAAGAGTCTTTTTTGTAGGTATTGGTGTGTTACATATGTGTGCCAATTTTCGTGCATGCACGTGAAACATAGCTGGAAGGCTGTTGATTTTCTTGGTATAGGTGGCGCTGTCGAGCCATTTTGCCACACCCTCTTCTGAATCCTATATCAGACGAAAATTTTCACCAGGTTTGACGCGTGTGCAAAGTTTCATGACTTTTTGAGCATGTTAAAGCCCTCAAAAATGCGATTCATTCGGGAGAAGAAGAAGAAGAAGAAGAAGAAGAATAATAATAAAAAACAAAGCAGATACAAGAGGGTCCTCGCACCTTGGTGCTCGGGCCCTAAAAACAAAGCAGATACAAGAGGGTCCTCGCACCTCGGTGCTCGGGCCCTAATAAAAGATTATGATTCCGAGGGAAATAGTTGATAATTGTGAAGCTATAAGCATGCCGTCTTTTGAAGACACCATCTCATGGCCATTAAACCAAGCACTCTCTCATCAATTAAACGGAAGGCCTTCTCCTTTCTGCTTCTCATAATGAGACTTTAGATTTAAAATGTGCGCTATGGGCTAAGAACACAGCTGCTAACGCTTTCTCAATGCCAGATATGGAGATTCATTACATCATTCCCACATTCAAAGATGTTAAATTAGAATCTGATTAAGTTTTAATACATTTCTGATTGCGTGTGCGAGGAAGATGAAAGAGTAGCTCTGAATATTACTGCTCTCTGCCTCCTGCTCTGATGCTGACCCCACTCACATAACCTTTCACATCTGACCTATGACCCCTGAGCTGTTTCTCTGTTTCATCTCTGACAACCCAGCTGACCTGCTGGCCACAGAAAGCCGAGTCACGTCACCTCAGAACAGGAGGAGAAAGTGATGAGGTTAAACCATCATGTTGGTGATCAAGACAGCAGTGTTTCCTACTAAGACGTATTTCTGCTGAATGTACACAGCCGTTCAAAAATTAGGGGGTCAGTAAGATTATATAAAAAAAATAATAATAATTATTTGAAACACCAAGGAAACATTAAATTAATCAAAAGTGACAGTAAATACTTAAGACTTATTTCTGAGGGATCATGTGACACTGAAGACTGGAGTATTGAAATTTACGGCATAGATTTTAAAATATATTAATAGTAATCATATTTCACAATATTGTGTAAAGCTTTATTTATCTATTACTTTATTTTTGCTATTATTGTGTACAATATTTTGTAAAGCTTTATTTATCTATTAATTTATTTTTGCGATTATTACCCAAAACATAGCCTAGATTTGCACATTTTCAGTAAAACTTATTTTGTTTAGAAATATTAAATATCATTACAAAAAAATATCTTTCCAACCAGTCAGTTTTACGAACCATAACTATACAAAGCAGAACTTGTTTCATTTGAGTCAGATATTACTGAAAGTCTTTAGTAATAGAATGAGACATTAACGAATCAGAGAGTTCTTCAAGTGAATGATTCATCTGACCGAGGAGATCTTTTTGAGCAAATCATTAAAACAATCGGTTCACAGGAAGTAATTTGTCTACACTAATTGAGCTGTGTGTTTCTGTTACATTATTTTAAATTTAAGATTGCGAATTCCCAGTTTTGCCTTAGATGAAGCAGCAAAAGAGCGATTTGAGAAACACTGCGAGACACAGATCCCATTAATTCAATCTAATAACCAGTACAATGAACATTCTGTCTCCTACACAAGCTGAACTCAAGCCTGGTCTCAAAGACTGTTAACAAAAAGGTGAAAACTAGACGGCATTCAGGCAAGTCATTTACAAACACACAAATACATATGCATCACTTGCACAATAAAACTGCTTGTGATTAGTCAGAAGGCGTCCCACTGAGTTGTTTCAGCGAAGTGGCTTTGGAAGCTCTGCGGTAAACAGCTGACATTCAGCCCATCACCGTACGTGTCCACTGGTGCGGAGTGAGCAGAGATGAGCAGGTCCTTTCAATTTATTATATATATGTGAGCTGAGAGACAGCCATGCACAGGGAATTGTGGGATTGACAACAGATCAGAGCTAGCGGTAAGAGTGTCAAGAAGTTGAGAAAAGTATGACTTTATGTAAATATTAAGCAAGAAAAGCAGAGAGCTTATCGCTGTGCACTGATATCTATAATAATGTGCCAGCAGTGGTAGAGCTTCAATATTTAAATCTCATCTTTACATTCAGATTTAAAAAACTGTTAGACATTACAACTAAACAAAGACTAATACTTCAGCAAGATGCATTAAATTGATCAAAAATGACACTAAAAACACTTAAAACATTACAAAAGGTTTCTATTTCATATCTTTTAACTTTCTATTCATCAAAGAATCTTGAAAAAATATATTTATCACTGTTTCCACTAAAAATATTAAGTTTTCAACATGATAATAATGAGAAATGTTTCTTGAGCACCAAATCAGTATATTAGAATAATTCCTGAAGGATCATGTGACACTGAAGACTGGAGTAATGATGCTGAAAATTTAGCTTTTTGTCTTCATTTTACTCTTACTGTATTTTGGATCCAATAATTGCAGACTTCGTGATCATAAGAGTGATCACTATTTTAGTGTTCTTCCTTCACTTTTTTTACATATTCAGCCTCTTTATTTCAATCTTAAAGATTGAAATAAAGTTTGTGCGCCCCACGCAGACAAACAGTGTCTGTCAGATCAGAGGTGGCCACTAATAAGAAGCTGTTACGCATCTGTCTGCTCGACCACACCTCCTGCTATTCTTCAACACTGATAGAAATCGTAGGGAGAGAAAAAAAAAAGAATTAGAAATAGAGAGAAGTGAGAGGCAGCGGCACCTTTTGCCCACTGGGACTCATGGGTATCAATGTGTTCTTTGATCTTTGGCTCTTTAGTAGCTAATGGAGTCCACCTGCATGTCCCCCTCAGAAACACTTGAACCCCCTGGATGAGGTCCAGGGATGGCATGGTTTCAGTTTCAGGCGTCACACCCTCAGACCATCCCATCTATCTCACACAAAAGCTTTCTGTATTGTGCTCGGGACAATTTGGGGTATTTGTGTTTTTACTGATTAAATAGCTATCAAATGACTTATTGAATGAATTATTCCTATTACTAGTCAGGTTGTATGTTTCTGATTCACTACAGAGAATCAGCTCAATAAGGGTCATTTCTTAATGAACCAGACTACACTGGACAGACTGTATGAATGACTTCTGATACAATAAAAATTCATTTCTTTGTGAATGGACAACATTGGTTGCACAGAATGTTCCTGACTCACAAAAAATAATTGGCTAATAGCACTCATTTGTTGACAAATTTGTCAACACGTTGTTGCAATGTATGTTTCTTACTCGCTAAAGTGAGAACAAGCTGATAAAATTAAATTTGTTCAAATCTGACATTTGTGACAACACTATGTTTTGGATTCCCTAAAAAGAACTGTCTCGCAAGAGTCATTTGTCTGTGTACCAGACTACAAATATCACACCAAGTTTCTGATTCACTAAAACGAAACAGGTCATAAGAGTCATTTGTTTGTGAATTGAACTACATAACTACTTCAGATTCTAAAACAGCCACATAATGCAACATCTGACAACTCAGATCTCAGGGGTATGGATGTCTTGATGCGTGTACCCTGAACTAGGTAGGAATTCTTCTCCTTAGCACCAGTTTGCTTCTCTGCGTGAGTGTGTTTTGTGCATCCCCAAAGCACAGCATATCAAGTGTCAGACTTAACAAAAACCCTCTGAAGACCTAAATAACAGACCTGCCACTCACACAATGCTCTGTTATCATGTAGTCTTAGATGCATTCCTGGTCTTAACACCACCACCTAGGAATCACAGGCTCTGTTTGAAGCTACAACCGCTGCAAAAAGCCCTTTCCACCGGCAGCACGGCTGTTTATACCACCACAGATACACCCTTAAACAGACTGATGCGTGAAAACACAGCGGGCACAAAGAGAGAGAAGATAAGAAACAATCACTGCCAAGTCTGATCATGTGAGAGTTTTTTTTTTTTAAGCTCACAGTACTGATCAACCGTATATACCTCACTTTAATGGATTCAGTCGGCTCTGGCAAACAACCTAATGCTAATGACTGTGTTCCTAAAGCGTGATATTTCCGTTGACGGGCTAATTAGAAAAGACTATGTGGGAAGAGTTCATCAGATTTGATCATTTTATGTTCTTGCGGTAAGGGCACTTTGGGATAGGGAGGAGGTGTTACTGTAGTGATGCCAACTAAAGAAAGAACAAGTGTAATCACTTAGAGGATTTAGTCATTCCAAACAAAGGTAAATTGAAAAATGGTGTGGTTTGTTTCTGGTTTAATGTGTGCAGAAATAGAAAACAGACTAGAAAAAAAAAGCATACACACACACACTGCAGTGCACATGAACTGAAAATAGACGATATATTCAGAAAGAGGTGGTTCACAGAAAAAAGGTTGTGTTAAATAGTAACATTATTTAATTTAATTTATTTATTTTTATTTTTAATTATCAGTTTATAGGTATTGTCTAGAATTTTAATATCTATCGATTCCTAAAGCTACATTTCAGTAACAGTAAAATGGATCAATATACAATTTTAATAAATTTTAAATAAGTTTGGGGTCGGTAAGATTGACGGTAATGGTCGGTAACTGTAGGTAACTATGAAGTCTCTTATGCTCACCTAGGCTGTATTTATTTGACCAAAAATAAAGTAAAACTGTAATTTTCTTAAATATTATTACAATTTAAAATAAAAATAAAAAAATCTTTATTTGAAGTAGAATTTTTTAGTTGGTTTAATAGGAGAGAGACAACTAGCTTATTAGGCCAATCCAGCTGTCATTTCACAGCACTGATGTTTATGAACAACAAAAGAAGGATATTAAAAGATTATAGACCGGAGATGTTTGACTTGGAGTGTCACCTCCCATCATGCTTTGGGTGGAGGCCTCTTTCTGTCCCACAAGTCTGTGAGAGCGAGACGACAGAGGGCTTTATTGTAGGGACACCTGTGTTTTGTTACCATGCAAAACCAAAAGGTGGAACATAACAAAACACACAATCACAAAACTGCTGCTATGACAACTATCCTGATCCACCGGGACACTTTGTTTGAAAGTTACACTGGCAGAAACGTGTGTGCTTTCACTCGGACACAAACAGCCACAAATACAATAGTGTCCGCTTGCAATGTTTTTGATTTTTTTTATCCCCTCTCGCATAGAAAGAGAAATAAAGATCTCCAGATACACAAGACAATAAAAAAGTGCTGGATAAGAGGCAGTTAATGCAGCTTTTTCCCAGCAGGGAAGGAGGCTTACCTCAGCTGCTTGAGTTGCTTTAGAAGAAGCACAAATGGTTTGAGCTAACAAGATTCTCTCCACCATCTGCTAGCACAACACGATTAATCGAACTAAACTGAAATTGCAAAATGGCTCAGTGTAGATACACAATTGCAAAATTTGTGATTAAATTAAATAAATATGTGCACTCCGTGTTTTAGAGTGAAGTGTGGCACTGTGTTCAGTTACACAAGAGCAACTCATGACCCGTCCAATTTGCATTTGCGATGCAACATATATAAAGCATCTTACCAGACATCTTACCTAAATGCATCAACTAGCCTATTTTACCAAAATGAGAGTTTTATCCACCTTATTTTTCAAGTTTGAATGGCTATGGCCATTAGTAAATTTAATGGGTCTGGCTTCTGGTGTTAGTCCCTTCCAGTTATTTTCAGCTGTACAAAACAGCTCGTTATGCTGCTTGAAAACTGCAAACTGGTATTTTTTACCATATTATATTAATGTATTGACAATGGTATGTAGTGCATACAGTTTTACCGTTTACTGCACATTGATATTATTCTCGTTATTTCCCTATAGCAGCTAATGAATCAGAAGTCTCACACAGAAAACGGCTTACTACCGCACTGAAAAAAAGGTGAATAAACCGACTGGCGAAAAAAAAAGCTTGACAGTTTTGAATTTGAAGTTCTTAAGACAGCCATTAATATCAGTAACGTAATTTTACAGTTATACTATGATTTTTTTTTTTCTTAAATAGTCTTTTATTTTACAGTTAAATAATAAACAGCAATTCCATTTAAACCACATTAATGTGGTGGCCTGCCACACTTTCATAATAAACCCCAAACTCCTCATTATATCATAAAGTTGTGTTTTGCACCATTGCTTTGGCAAAGTATCTGTCAAACTAAAACTAAAAATCCTCTTATCAAGCTTGTTTGCACTGCGTGCTTTAAAGCGAAGCACACACTTTTTCACACAACCAGCACGTGAACCAGTGTTTTCAAATGTTTACAGTATTTCACTGGATTTGTAATGAGGTGCATTTTTCAGATCTGTCTGATTTATGGTACTCACCCTAACTGGAGTGCTCTTGGCCTGGACCCTCTGAGACTGTACCCCTGTGGGACCTGGATCTCTCTGGCCTCCTCCAGCTCCCTGCGCTCGGACTCCTGCCACTGCAGATCCATTAGTACATGTGCCATGCACGCTTCCTGTCCTCCTCGGTCTCTGCTTCATACCGTCCAGTAGCCGTACCAAGAGGATGTTGCTAGGCAATTCATCCACGCCACTCTCCACTAGCGTGCGGCACTCTGGGCAGCGCAGTTCTGCACGCGACCCCACGATTCCAAGCAGGCAGCGCCGACAAAATGTGTGCTGGCACGGCAACACCTTCGCCGTAGCATCCAGCCGTTCCAAGCACACTGGACACTCCAACAGGTCCAGGAGCGCAGACTCGTCCATTTTCACACTCGCACAATCTTTCTCAGCGTAGTCGTTCATTCAGTCAGTTTTGCCTCTCCGAAGAGAGAAGCACATGATGTGAGTGTGTGGATATAAGGCTGTTTGGAGGGAAAGTCCAATCTTGATGTCACGTCACTCCCATTCCGCAGTCATGATCATGTCTCTAGCATTCACTGTAAAGAATCAAAGAAAAATATATCACATGACACTTCTGTCTTATAAACCATTATACGTGTGACATTTGATGGTTTCAATGGAAGGCACATGAGCATGCAATGAGGATGTAAAAAGAGAGTTTCTCAAGAAAACTGTCTCTTCAGTATCCAGGATTTTCAAAAAGATCTAAATTGCTTTTCAAATGCACAGTAAACTTGGGACAAACTGCAGAAACACTAAGAACTGGACCAGTAAATAAGCTACAAACATATCTTTAGGATTGGGAATTATAATGAATTAAATGATTCTGTTTCAGATTTTGCTTCCTCAATGATTGTAATACAAAATGTTTCTTTTTATACTATTGAGAAATAAATACTTCAAAAATATCATTCTTACTGCATTCAATTACTGTAAGTTGTATTAGTGAAATACAGTAATGTGTGTTTTTAATTCAATATTCAATTCAAGTTTATTTGTATAGCGCTTTACAAGCAACTTTACAGAAAATTATGTTTCTACAATATTTAGTAGTAGCTAGTAGTTTGTGCACATTTGACAGGATTTTAGAAAAAATAAAAATATTAATAATAATACAAGACGTAGTCAGCTAGACGATGAACTATCAATATTATTAATTAAGTTATTATATGATTCAGTCACACATTTAGCAATAATTGTTAGTTCTGTTTGTTGATTCAATAAAAAGAACCGATTCATAAGAATCATTCATTCGGGAATCAGACAACACTGGTCACGCAGTATGCTTGGTACTTCTCTATACACGCAGTTATTCGCTCTTCTATGCCATACTGAAGTATACATACGGTATACATATACATAATAAAAGTATACATAATAACAAGTGAACTCCCGGAAATACCGGGATGAGAACTCAAAAACAAAGTGTGGACTGTTGGAAACCATGATCTCAACTGTCGCAGCTTTACTTCCACTTCATAACCTTATAAAATTCATAGACTGGATGGAACAGTACAAAGTGCATAGTGTAAGCTCAGTGTACAGTGAGGATCATTTAGCACACAACTTGATTCTTTTAGTACGATATTCTATTCGCGTTTGGAGAGAAAAAAAAAGCACGTCCGAGATTGAACTGAACGGTATGAAAATTGTTAGAGTTCTGTATTTTTTTGTTCTCTAGTTCCAGACACACTGATACAGTCCACGCCGGTAATGGCAACAAAAATAACGCTGAAACAACTAAAGAGAGTTTACCGTCACGTTTGGTCAGTTGGCTAGAAGAGACTTCGTGTCTAAACTGCAAATGCGTCCAAACGAGGCTGTAGTGCTCTCGTCAGACCTTTCCCTACTCGAGCCTCATCCACTATCCTTCCGTTACCGGTTATCCCGACTGACACACTACCACGTTCCCAATCAAAAGACGAGGATACATAAAGGCAAGCAGAACAATGAATACAGACTAATAAAACTAAAAAAATAATAAAAACTGCAAAGTCAAACATCTTTATGGTGCTAGCTAATTGATCTGAACTAAATGATTGTGTACAGAAACGTTATAAGTCAAATAAATATAGTTAACAAAGTACAAAATACAAAAGATAGTGTTAAGCAAATTGACAGCCTCAGTCACTGTTCACTTATATTGTAAAGGGGAATGCAGTGAAAGGCGACTGAGGCTGTCAGTCCCTAACATCTCTTTTGTGAAATGTATATAGTTTTATAACAACATTTAGGGTGAGTATATGATGAAGAATTTACAATTTTGGGGAAACTATCACTTTAAACCTTTAGTGCAAACACTCAACCTCGCCCTCTCTGTCGTTAAAGTCCTGAATAAAACGAACAGTCTTGTATTTAATAGATACAGAGCCAACATTAGCCACATTGTTTCCGAGTAGCGGTACAAATACATCAACCTTAAATTACAGTACGTGAGTCTGTTTAAATAACTCCTGGAACTAATTAACCCATCATCACTCGTGTTTTGAAAACGAACCACAATTTTAAAAGACGTATAAATTGTCGTACGTGATGTAACAGTAAACAGTAAAGGACAGACGTTTTTATTTAACGTCTAACTAACGTCTGTAACTCGTGTTCATGTTGGTTGTAACCACATAGCTTCACAAGATTTGATTCGATGTTTACATTTCATTTGATTGCGGTGATGTTTGTGAGAGCACAAAAGATCTACCTTAAATAAGGGCCCCTTCTCACTACTCCTCTTCTTCCAGAAAAGTTTCTTTCCCCGAGTTCCTCAAGCTTGGGAATTCGCCCTGGAAACAGGATCGTGAAATCTTGATCGCCCAAGTTGGACACAAGTTTATATGTTCAGATCTGTATATCTGAGCAAGGAACCGATCATCGCTCTTGAGTCGTTGGTCGAAACAGCAAAAAAATCTGAATAAAACCCGAGTCCGAGCAATAGCCTCACTCCGAGAGATTCAGGTAGATTAAATTTAGAAGAAAGCGACGAAAAACAGGGGAAGCGAGCTCCTGCGTCCGAGCGCCATGACGAGCCCTGTGGATACTGTGGGACACTGCAGAGGACGTGTAGTCGGGAGGGAGGATTTTCAAAACGCTTAGCTAGAAAAATACATCAACCGTTTTGATCTTAGGCTTCGTTCTTACGAAATTTTAAATAAAAACAACTGAAAAGCTGCCGTTTTGATCGCCAGAAATAAGCAAATTGTATTTCTAAAGCTGATTTAATCTATACGTAATGGGTAACGTTGTTCATTGACGAATAGTTTGTTTACAATCTCCGCGTGCGCCATATAGTTTCACAAATGACCAGAGTCACTGCAGGGGAATAGTTTTTAACTTTCCTCTTGTATCAGGTTTAAATGGGAAGAGAGAACAAATTTCACCAGATGAACCTCGAGTATGTTGTCAGTAGCACACTTATTGTTCTACACTTACTATTTATGCAGTATATAGTATGCATGTAGTATGGTTATTTGCATGCACACCCAGATTATCTAATTGCCAAAATGTGCAGTAACAGAGAACGATGCGAGGAATACTACCGCACAGTTAGTTCATGCGATACACATGATAGGTAAAAATTGATAGCCTGAATGCACTGTAAGTCACTTTGGATAAAAGAGTCTCCTAAATGCATACATTAAAATTTTATTTTTAATTTATACAGGCAATATTCATATTATAATACCATGAGGTAAATATTATTGCTCTCAAACACATTCTCAAACATCATCCCCTTGAAACCTTTAGGTTTTGCATCTCTGCTCCAGCTTGTGGCTTAAAGGTCAATTTTCCACTACCTTCCACATGCACACTGGCACACACAAAGGTTAACACGGAGGTCAGGTTGTTGGAAGATCGACCCGTTACATCAGTGGTGTGTAAACCTTGCAAGAGACACACAGCCCCTCTTGTTCATCAGACACAAGCCCCCAAGGCTGGGATTGTGGGTCAAATCAGATCAAATGCATCTTTGTTACATGATTATGTTCAAATACCTCATGGTTTATAAAACAGTAAACGTTTTCCATTTTAAAAACCCATTCTTGAATAACCCTCTGCTTCGTTGCACAAAAGTGGGTTTTATTCTACAAAGAGAAGCCTTTACTTTAAGGTTTGAGGATCCAAGGAATAAAGGTGAAGGTTTGGTGGAGTTTCACATGAGGGCTTCTTCTGTGTTTCACAAAATGTTTGGAATGAAATGGATTGCGGAACGTTCATATTTATGAGACCGGTCAATTTTGAATTCGATTTTATTTTTATACTTTCTGATTTAATTTGAAAGTTTTTCGTAATTGTTTTTGTCATGTTTTCAATTCTTTTAGTTCTAAATGGTTTTTATGAAGTTTTAATCTTTTTATGTTTTAGTTATAATGCTACTTAAAATTAAACTAAATGAGAACTTAAAAAAAAAAAAAAAAAAAAATATATATATATATATATATATATATATATATATATATATATATATATATATATATATATATATATATTGTAATTATTTATTTATTATTCTTTTTTATAATTTTTTTAATTATTGACCTTTTTTCATGATTTAAGTTTTAATCATAAACCTGGTGTGAACACTCTTTAAAATAGCAATATGCTATAGTCATTTCAGCTGAAGGCAAAGTTCTCAAGCCCTAAAGTAAACAGGAATTACATCATCAGCTTCCTACCTTACTGGCTCTTATCATGAAGTAATATACAGTATCTTGTAAGAATTTATAGCATATGGCATAAACAGAGTAAGTCAAAGGCAGTACATGTAGCCTGCTTGTTCAAAAGCTTTTCAGTTCTGTTTATTTACAGTCAAACATATATTTCTACACACCATAAGAAGAAAGCTAACATTTTATGTATAGACTCATCTGTTTTACAGAGCCCACAGAGAATGATAGCGCCAACAGAAACCGCAGATGTGAAGAATGTGCTATGACTTGATTTTGATTTGGCTTGTACTTTGTCTGCTCCAGGAAAAATTACAACACATCGTTGTGAGCAATTTGCACACTTAACTAAATTGTGCCACTATAATGGCAACATTTGGTAAGCAAGCGTGTGTAATTGAGCTGAAACAGTTCATGAAGGGCTCATTTGAGTGCATATGCATGTGTGTGCAGTGTGTACTGTCATGCCTTGGCTAATGAGAACAATAAATCAGAAAGAGAAAATAAATACGGTAAATATGTATGGAACACAGAAAAAAGAGTTAAGAGAGGAATAGTATTGCAAACAGAGAGTACGAGAGAATAATAAAGAAGTTAGATTTATGGTGGCACAGCTCTTGGATGTCAGAAGTGATCCCGCTGGAGCTGGCAGCAGCTCTCCGGTCATATTTCACTGTTGCCGGGGGTCATTAGTCCACCCCCTGAAGGGAGGGGCAGAGGCTGTAAAGCCTGGTGCAAATTTCTCGGATAACCCCGGAGGAAAAGGCCTGCTTTGATTTATCACTGACCCAGTCATGGCCCAGTCTGAGGTGGGATTGTCCTGAACTTGGAATAACAGTGCATGTGATTCACAATAATTACAAGCATGATTTCATACTTTTATATATACATACTCAAAGTGCCAGACAAAGTTATATTGGCTATTTTTTTTTTCTGCCACATCTGAAGCACTAGCTGTGTATTAAATATGAAAAATGTTTGAAATTATAGAGTTTACAATTTTTATATAAATTTAGAACCACTTTATTTATTTTAATATATATATATATATATATATATATATATATATATATATATATATATATATATATATATATATATATATATATATATACGTTTTCACAGCCTTATGCATCATCATTCTTTATGCAAAAGGAGAATATATTGGCGTTATAGTCGAAATGCTAGAGTTATGTTATTTTGGCTTTTATTTTTTCACTTGAGTGAGTTTGTGATCAGCAATTTGCCTCTCTGCACACATTAAAGAGCACACGATTCTGCCACGTCTGAGGCGACAGCTGTGTCACGGGCAATAAAAAAGTGAGGAGGGTTTGAATGAGAGAAACAGAAAGAAGAAAGAGAGAGAGAAGAGATGTGACAAATGCTTTTTCCTCAAAACATGAGAGCCAGTCCTGACAGACAGAATAATGGATTCAGGGATCCTTTGCAGCATGAAGGCATCTGTTTTCCAAGGCAGTGACAATCTACCACAACCATCTGAATCTTCAAAACTGTGAATTCATGATGTAATGTTGGACACAGAATGAGGGCTAGTGTGAGTCGGCTGGTTTCATTTTAGGAAACACTAATTTGATAATTAAAGTATAAGTGCATGTTGATTCTTGGCTTGTTTCTAGCCATATACCCGTATTTTTTGGACTATAAGTCGCACCTGAGTATAAGTCATATCAGTCCAAAAATACATCATGATGAGGAAAAAAACATATATAAGTCGCACTGGACTACAAGTCGCATTCATTTAGAACCAGGTGCGACTTATTTATCAAAATTAATTTGACATGAACAGAGAGAAATGAACCAAGATAAAACATTACCATCTACAGCCGCGAGAGGGTGCTCCATGTTTTCAGTGTAGACTACAGGAGCAATGAGCCCTATGGCGGCTGTAGACGGTAATGTTTTATCTTGGTTCATTTCTCTCGGTTCATGTCAAATCAATTTTGATAAATAAGTCGCACCTGACTATAAGTCGCAGGACCAGCCAAACTATGAAAAAAAGTGCGACTTATAGTCCGGAAAATACGGTAGTTGAAGCTCTCAATTAATAATAACAAGGCTTACATAACCTCCAAGTTCTTGGTCAACCATCTTCAACTTGACATAATATTATTTCCACTGCTACCGAATGTCCTTTGGTCAGTCCAGAGTGACTGTTTTTTTTATTTGCATATATTATAAAATGTTCAGCAAAGCTGAATTTTCATATTTTAATATACTGATTAGCTGCTTAAGGACCCTTTCTCATTGTTAGTGTTGTGCTGCTTTATTTTACTTTTTACTTTATTTTGATCCATTTTTCAGCATTCTTAAAAAAATTCTGAAGAACACACTTTCTGACCCCAAACTAAAAGATGTAATTTATTTAGACCAAACAACAATACAGATTTATATATATATGTTTATATATTTATATATATATTAAAATTTTAAATTATATTATATATATAAATGATGTACACAATCAAATTTGAGGCATTTTGCAGGGTATTACAATAAAACATGTTTAAATTATCCATGTTTTCTATGTTTCTGTTTTCAGTTTTAAAAACCAATAACGGTGTGGTAGCTCATAATAACAGCACTCTCTGTACTTGACATTAATGTACACAATTTAAGGATAAATTATAGATTTCATTAATTCATAGAAGATAAATATGAAAACATTATATAAAGAGCTGACACCTAGCACAAACACTGAGTTTCTTTGAAGCAAAGCATGTGACAATGCTCCCTGATTCCCCCACATAAACACACTTTGCACCAAATGTTCTCTGCAGTTCATCATCTAACACATCCTGCTTTTTTCTTTCCCTCTCTAACCCACTCAAATACTGTACATCTATCAATACACGCTTTACAGCTCACGCCATTGATAATCTCGTGTTCCTGTCTCAGCAGGACTTCAGCGGGATATTGAATGTCTGTTTCCACACCAGAGACGTTTAATGGCGCAGAGGTTAATGAAAGAGCAGTATTAATCTGCCTTAAGGTGGGGGAGGTTTTTAACTCAACCTAACCTACTTTAAGAAGCCCACTGAGAGAGTGTACAAATAAACCAGATCTGTGTTTCAACTCCCATGGAGGGAAAGAATCTGCAAAATTATACCTTCGGGCAAAACACTTGTCAGATTAGGCACAAAGCCATCGATGAAATTAGTGAGGTCAGATACGGGGCAAAAACGATTCGTTCATGTGTGCGCATGGCAAACAGAGTGTGAATATGTACAGTCTTGTTCAAAATAATAGCAGTACAATGTGACTAACCAGAATAATCAAGGTTTTTCGTATATTTTTTTATTGCTACGTGGCAAACAAGTTACCAGTAGGTTCAGTAGATTCTCAGAAAACAAATGAGACCCAGCATTCATGATATGCACGCTCTTAAGGCTGTGCAATTGGGCAATTAGTTGAATTAGTTGAAAGGGGTGTGTTCAAAAAAATAGCAGTGTGGCATTCAATCACTGAGGTCATCAATTTTGTGAAGAAACAGGTGTGAATCAAGTGGCCCCTATTTAAGGATGAAGCCAACACTTGTTGAACATGCATTTGAAAGCTGAGGAAAATGGGTCGTTCAAGACATTGTTCAGAAGAACAGCGTACTTTGATTAAAAAGTTGATTAGAGAGGGGAAAACCTATAAAGAGGTGCAAAAAATGATAGGCTGTTCAGCTAAAATGATCTCCAATGCCTTAAAATGGAGAGCAAAACCAGAGAGACGTGGAAGAAAACGGAAGACAACCATCAAAATGGATAGAAGAATAACCAGAATGGCAAAGGCTCAGCCAATGATCACCTCCAGGATGATCAAAGACAGTCTGGAGTTACCTGTAAGTACTGTGACAGTTAGAAGACGTCTGTGTGAAGCTAATCTATTTTCAAGAATCCCCCGCAAAGTCCCTCTGTTAAAAAAAAGGCATGTGCAGAAGAGGTTACAATTTTCCAAAGAACACATCAACTGGCCTAAAGAGAAATGGAGGAACATTTTGTGGACTGATGAGAGTAAAATTGTTCTTTTTGGGTCCAAGGGCCACAGGCAGTTTGTGAGACGACCCCCAAACTCTGAATTCAAGCCACAGTACACAGTGAAGACAGTGAAGCATGGAGGTGCAAGCATCATGATATGGGCATGTTTCTCCTACTATGGTGTTGGGCCTATTTATCGCATACCAGGGATCATGGATCAGTTTGCATATGTTAAAATACTTGAAGAGGTCATGTTGCCCTATGCTGAAGAGGACATGCCCTTGAAATGGTTGTTTCAACAAGACAATGACCCAAAACACACTAGTAAATGGGCAAAGTCTTGGTTCCAAACCAACAAAATTAATGTTATGGAGTGGCCAGCCCAATCTCCAGACCTTAATCCAATTGAGAACTTGTGGGGTGATATCAAAAATGCTGTTTCTGAAGCAAAACCAAGAAATGTGAATGAATTGTGGAATGTTGTTAAAGAATCATGGAGTGGAATAACAGCTGAGAGGTGCCACAAGTTGGTTGACTCCATGCCACACAGATGTCAAGCAGTTTTAAAAAACTGTGGTCATACAACTAAATATTAGTTTAGTGATTCACAGGATTGCTAAATCCCAGAAAAAAAAATGTTTGTACAAAATAGTTTTGAGTTTGTACAGTCAAAGGTAGACACTGCTATTTTTTTGAACACACCCCTTTCAACGAATTGCCCAATTGCACAGCCTTAAGAGCGTGCATATCATGAATGCTGGGTCTTGTTTGTTTTCTGACAATCTACTGAACCTACTGGTAACTTGTTTGCCACGTAGCAATAAAAAATATACTAAAAACCTTGATTATTCTGGTTAGTCACATTGTACTGCTATTATTTTGAACAAGACTGTATGTATTGCAAATATACATAGAAGATCTTCCTCACTGACTCACATTTTGCCTTTTGGGAACTGAATTCAGGAAGTCAATTAACTCAACCCCTGGGATTTGATAAATGGGTAAAAGATTTTAGAGGAAAGGAGGGTGAGACGAGGATAACAGCTTTCTCTTGCTCAATCCATTCTGCTGTCTTATTGCCTTCTTCCACTCACCCCATCCGTCATGAACATATTAAACATTCCCACAGCATCCACAGGCTTTGATTAAGAATCCTCCCGAACTCCATGACTCCTGACCATGAATATTGAATATTATATCAATCCAATGAATCACTCAAATCCTTATATCATGAGCCCAGGTTTCTTTGGTGATGGTAAATGTGTATCCTCATATCTGTAAGCAGTCATTTAGATGATAAATAATTGCATTGCCTTTATTTAATTGAAAGCATTTCAGAAGCATTAACCGTACTAATTTGATTAATGATGCTCAGGCGTTTCTAAAATTGCAGTACAATATATAAGCCCTGCTTGAAATGAAAAGGCACTCAAAGAAAGCAAAATGCTGCCATGATAAAGATAATAAAAACATACTCTTCCATCCATCAGTGCACCCTTGTATGGTGTAATTTACTCTCCCACAGGATCAGGTAGATGTATTTACATATAACAGAGCTAAAGCTCAAAGAGGCATAGGACAATGTGACAATGGATATAAAACAACACACAACCGAGTTTGTGCTAAACTAAGCATGAAACAGAGTGAGAAACCAAAAGCTAATTGATATCACTGAAAAGTGTTTGCTGGTAGTTGAGGACAAAATGCGTACATTTATATTTTAGTCATCACCTGATGTTTTACTGCCACTACAAACCGTTTCTGCTGAATTAGGAACAAATTCAATAGTGTAATGATTGATGATGCTGTTCAGGTACAAAGACAAATTGTAATGTATAATATTACTAAAATAACTTTTCTATCTGAATGTATTTTCAAATGTAATTTATTCATGTAATGGCAAAGCTGGATTTTCAGCACCATTACTCCAGTCTTCAGTGCCACATGATTCTTCAAAAATCCCTCCAAAAACTGATTTGGTGCTTAAGAAACATTTCTTATTATTATCAATGTTGTGCTGCTTAATATTTTTTGTGGAAACTGATAAGTTATCATGGTTCTTTTATATAAAGTTTAAAAGAACTGTTTTTGAAAAAGTATTTAATATATCCTTGCTGAAAAAGGACCTGACCCCAAACCTTTGAACAGTGTATTTTATTCAGTGAAAAACCTTTGTGGATGTACACTTATCTTGGTTGGAATACACATTAATGAATTTGTAGAGGCTTGCAACATATGACTCAAGATATCTGGCAAAGATACGACTAATACACACACCCACAACAGTCTGTGGTTGTCTGAGAATGTACTGGTGTTCTGTGATAAGGGGAAACCCCACACACTTCCAGCTAATTCCTGTGACAGCTGCACGGTCATTGCTGACTGACAGCTCGCTGGACCAGTCAGGTTACAGATAGGTGAAGATCTAGGTAGCTGAAAATAGATATTGGCAACTGATTACACCTCAGCTGTTTCCGTGTTTCAGCCATAGTGTTTTACTGCCAAATACTCACACACAGGCACATTCTTTGTAAAAAATAAAAAATAAATAATAAATATAGCTGCAAGCAGCGATACCGGGGCCAAGCCCTGAAGGGCTGTAGCCAGAGCAACGAGCGGGACGAAGCAAAACGGCCAAAACAGAACTTCCATCGGACCGACGTTACCCACCCCGGATTCGATCCCACAACCTCTCGGGTTCGGGACGAGTGCCTTAGCTAAGTGCGCCACATTAGTTGACACACTGTTTGCATGGCACAGAAGAGAGGTTAAGGTGTGAGAATTAACTCTCAAAAGCCCGAAGCAGCATTTTAGCCAGATTAGCATGCTACGCTAAAAAATGCTAACGTTGCTCAAAGTTAGCCAGATAGCTCAGGAGACCCATTAGAGTCAATAGAAACGTGTTAGCATTTTAGCTAATTAGCATGCTAAGCTAACTAGCATAAATCAACAAGCACAGGCACGGTCAAGTTCAGAGCTGTACACGTCGGGAACGGGAGTGAATATCAAAAATCTGTTCAGTCATTTCTGTCAGGCCTGGTCTGAAGTTCATCTGATAACATTTTGAACAAAATTGAACAAGATTTCAGGGAGGAGTAGCGAAAAAACTGTATTTCATTCCATTCAATATGGCGGACAGACGCCATGTTGGAAAATGACAAATGAGACATCATCAGATTCGGCATAACCCACGGAATAAAATGACATAAAAATATCAAAAATCGATCAACATTTACAGTAGTTATAAGGGGTTTTGCAAGAATCGTTATATCTCTTGAACACTAGGTGGCGCTGTCTTCCAACTTCCGGGGTACCTCCGGGATATGGTGTTGATGATGCCTATCGATTTTTGTGAAGATATGTACAGTAGGTCAAAAGATATAGCAATTTATGACAAAATTCAAAATGGCGGACGGGTGGTCCTGGTGGTCTTGACAAAATTGACATCCACAGATTCAGAATGATCTAAAGAATCCATAGACATCAAGAAAATAATTTTCTGACGAATTGTTCAGAAGTTATAAGCAAAAAAGTGCATTTTTGGTATCTCGACACCCATAGGTGGCGCTGTTCCCAAATTTGGCGTGGACCCCCAGATCATGGTGTAGATGAAGTGTACCAAGTTTGGTATCGATTGATCAAAGTTTGGCCGAGATACAGCATCTCAACCGATTTTAGGTCAGCCTCATTAAGTTCACAATTGAATAACTTTTGAACAAAGACGAAAATCTAAAATCTGTTCAGTCATTTCTGTGCAGCTCAGTCCAAAGAACATCTGAGCCAAATTTCAGAAGAATTGGACCAATTTTCAAGGAGGAGTAGTGTTTAGACTGAATACTGTACTTTTCAAAATGGCCGCTACTGTAATGGGCGGAGTCTTAATGTAAGATATGGAATCGAATCTCCATGAAGAGACAAAACAGATGTACTAAGTTTAATTTTCATAGAATTAGTGGTTCAAGAGTTATTAACGTTTGAATGTTGAATTTTTGAACTGGTGGTGGCGCTGTAGAGTTGGTCCTAGAGACCCCAAAGTTGGTCAGATCACTAATAATGACCATCACTACAAGTGTGCCAAATTTCATCATTTTCCCATGTTTCCTTCATAGGGCTGCCATAGACTCCCATTGGACGAAAATAATAATAAATATAGCTGCAAGCAGCAATCCCGGGGCCAAGCCCTGAAGGGCTGTAGCCAGAGCAACGAGCGGGACGAAGCAAAACGGCCAAAACGGAACTTCCATCGGATCGACATTACCCACCCCGGATTCGATCCCACGACCTCTCGGGTTTGGGACCAGTGCCATAGCTAAGTGCGCCACATTAGTTGACACACTGTTTTCATGGCACAGAAGAGAGGTTAAGGTGTGAGAATTAACTCTCAAAAGCCCGAAGCAGCATTTTAGCCAGATTAGCATGCTACGCTAAAAAATGCTAACGTTGCTCAAAGTTAACCAGATAGCTCAGGAGACCCATTAGAGTCAATAGAAACGTGTTAGCATTTTAGCTAATTAGCATGCTAAGCTAATTAGCATAAATCAACAAGCACAGGCACGGTCAACTTCGGAGCTGTACACGTCGGGAACGGGAGTGAATATCAAAAATCTGTTCAGTCATTTCTGTCAGGCCCGGTCTGAAGTTCATCTGATAAAATTTTGGACAAAATTGAACAAGATTTCAGGGAGGAGTAGCGAAAAAACTGTATTTCATTCCATTCAATATGGCGGACAGACGCCATATTGGAAAATGAAAATTGAGACATCATCAGATTCGGCATAACCAAAGGAATAAAATGACATAAAAATAACAAAAATCGATCAACATTTACAGTAGTTATAAGGGGTTTTGCAAGAATCGTTATATCTCTTGAACACTAGGTGGCGCTGTCTTCTAACTTCCGGGGTACCTCCGGCACATGTTGTTGATGATGCCTATCGATTTTTGTGAAGATATGTACAGTAGATCAAAAGATATAGCAATTTATGACAAAATTCAAAATGGCGGACGGGTGGTCCTGGTGGTCTTGACAAAATTGACATCCACAGATCCGGCATGATCTAAAGAATCCATAGACATCAAGATAATAATTTTCTGGTGAACTGTTCAGAAGTTATAAGCAAAAAAGTGCATTTTTGGTATCTCGACACCCATAGGTGGCGCTGTTCCCAAATTTGGCATGGACCCCCAGATCGTGGTGTAGATGAAGTGTTCCAAGTTTGGTATCGATTGATCAAAGTTTGGCCGAGATACAGCATGTCAACCAATTTTAGGTCAGTCTCAGTAAGCTCACAGCATCATAACTTTTTTTTTAACTAGCGTTCAAAAAATTCTGTTCAGTCATTTCTGTGCGGCTCAGTCCAAAGAACATCTGAGCCAAATTTCAGAAGAATTGGACCAATTTTGAAGGAGGAGTAGTGTTTAGACTGAATACTGTACTTTTCAAAATGGCCGCTACTGTAATGGGCGGAGTCTTAATGTAAGGTGTGGAAAGGAATCTCCATGAAGAGACAAAATAGATGTACTAAGTTTGATTTTCATAGAATTAGTGGTTCAAGAGTTATTAATGTTTGAATGTTGAATTTTTGAACTGGTGGTGGCGCTGTAGAGTTGGTCCTAGAGACCCCAAAGTTGGTCAGATCACTAATAATGGTCATCTCTACAAGTGTGCCAAATTTTATCATTTTCCCATGTTCCCTTCATAGGGCTGCCATAGACCCCCATTGGCCAAGAAGAAGAAGAAGAAGAATAATAATAATAAATATAGCTGCAAGCAGCGATACCGGGGCCAAGCCCTGAAGGGCTGTAGCCAGAGCAACGAGCGGGACGAAGCAAAACGGCCGAAACGGAACGTACGTCAGGACAACCGATCAGTTGAGAGGTAGAGAAGTTTGAAATTGAACAGAACTTTAGATGAGAAAGACCAAAAACATATTTTTGATTCAAGGCAAACATACTCAGGAAATGCAAAGGCTTGAACAGAAGCAACATTAACTGCCCTTGATCCGAACCCATGAACTCAGAAACAACATTAACTGTCCTGGATTCGAACCCATGACCTCATAAGCTCAGAACCAGCGGCTTAACATACTGCACCACTGAGTCTTTACACATCCAGTGAGCTGCAGAAGAAAGGTTAAGGTGTGAGGATGAGGTCACTAAAGAAAATTGCCTAGCATTTTAAGGTAGTTTAGTCAATCCTGGCAAAATTTACATCCATAGATTCGGCATGACCCGAGGAATAGAAAGACACCAAGATCATGATTTTCCAAATAATTTTTCAAAAGCTATGAGCAGAAATGTGAATTTTTGGTATCTCATGACCCATAGGTGGCGCTGTTTCCAACTTTGGAATATATTCTCAGTTCATAGTGTTTGATGAAGTGTAGAAAGTTTTGTGGTGATTGATCAAAGGATGGCCGAGATACAGCTTCTCGAACAATTTCGATTCAACACTGTTAACTTCAGAGCATCATAACTCTTTTTTTGACCAGTAGGTCGAAGAATTGTGTTCAATCAATTTCTGTGCGGCTCGGTCCAAAGATCGTCTGAGGAAATTTTGAGAAGAATTGGGCCACATTTGAAGGAGGAGTAGCAAAAAAACGGAATACTGTACTTTTCTTAATGGCCTTCACTGTAATGGCAGGAATTTTAATGTACACTATTCAATGTGATCGGCGTGAAGAGAGGAATCAGGTGTACTAAGTTTTATGTGATAGAAGAAGGTGTTCAAAAGTTATAAGGAAAAATGTGCATTTAAGCTATCTCATGGCCCATAGGTGGCGCTGTGCCCAAATTCGGCATGAAACCTCAGATCATAGTGTTGATGAAGTGTATCAAGTTTGGTTTCGATTGATCAATGTTTGGCCGAGATACAGCATCTCAACCGATTTTGGGTCGACCTCGTTATGTTCACAATTGAATAACTTTTGAACAAAGACGAATATCAAAAATCTGTTCAGTCATTTCTGTGCGGCTCGGTCCGAAGATCGTCTGTGGCAAATTTCAGAAAAATCAAACCACTTTTGAAGGAGGAGTAGCGTTTAAACAGAAACACTTAATTAGCTTAATAGCAATTACTGTAATGGGTGGAGACTTAATGTAAGGTATAGAGTGTAATCTCCATGAAGAGAGTAATCATGTGTACTAAGTCGTATCTGTATAGACCAAAGGGTTCGGGAGTTATTAAAGTTTAAAAACTGAATTTTTGAACTGGTGGGTGGCGCTGTAGAGTTGGTCTTAGAGACCCCAAAGTTGGTCAGATCACTATTGGTGACCATCTCTAGAAGTGTGCCAAATTTCATCATTTTCCCATGTTCCCTTCATAGGGCTTGCATAGTGATCGATTGTTTTTGCTCGAAAATTCTAACCAAAAACAATCGCTAATTATAGCTGCAAGCAGCGATTACCGGGGCCAAGCCCTGAAGGGCTGTAGCCAGGCAACGAGCGGGGACGAAGCAAAACGGCCAAAACAGAACTTAGATCGGGATCGACGTTACCCACCCCGGATTCGATCCCACGAACTCTCGGGTTTGGACGAGTGCCTTAGCTAAGTGCGCACATTAGTTACACACAGTTCGCATGGCAAGAAGAGAGGTTATGGTTTAGAGAATGAGGTCACTAAAGATAGTTGCCTAGCATTTGAAGGTAGTTTAGTCAATCCTGGCAAAATTTACATCCATAGATTCGGCATTACCCGAGGAATAGAAAGAAACCAAGATCATGTTTTTGCAACTAATTGTTCAAAGCTATAAGCAGACATGTGAATTTTTGGTATCTCACGACCCATAGGTGGCGCTGTTTTCCCAACTTTGGGATATATTCTCAGTTCATAGTGTTGATGAAGTGTAGCAAGTTTTTGTGGCGATTGATTAAAGTACGGCCGAGATACAGCCTCTCATTCCAATTTCGATTTCAACACTTTTAACTTCAGAGCATCATAACTCTTTTTTTGACCAGTAGGCTTGGAAATTCCGTTCAGTCATTTCCGTGCGGCTCGGTCCAAAGATCGTCTGAGGAAATTTTTAGAAGAATTGGGCCACATTTGAAGGAGGAGTAGCGAAAAAACGAATACTGTTACTTTTCTTAATGGCCTTCACTGTAATGGCAGGAATTTTAATGTACACTATTCAATGTGATCAGTGTGGAAGAGAGGAATCAGGTGTACTAAGTTTTATGTTGATTGAAGAAGGTGTTCAAAAGTTATAAGGAAAAATACGCATTTATGGAATCTCATGACCCATAGGTGGCCGTGCCCGATTTCGGCATGAACCCTAATCATGGTGTTGATGAAGTGTATCAAGTTTGTTTCGATTGATCAATGTTTGGCCGAGATAACAGCCTCTGAAACCGATTTTGGGTCGACCTCGTTATGTTCACAATTTAATAACTTTTGAAACAAAGACGAATATCAAAAATCTGTTCAGTCATTTCTGTGCGGCTCGGTCCCGAAGATCGTCTGTGGCAAATTTCAGAAAAATCAAACCACTTTTGAAGGAGAGTAGTGTTTTAAACGGAAACACTTAATTAGCTTAATAGCAATTACTGTAATGGGTGGAGACTTAATGTAAGGTATAGAGTGTAATCTCCATGAAGAGGAATCATGTGTACTAAGTTTGATCTGGCTAGAACAAATGGTTCAGGAGTTATTAAAGTTTCAAAATTGAATTTTTGAACTGGTGGTGGCGCTGTAGAGTTGGTCTTAAGAGACCCCAAAGTTGGTCAGATCACTATTGGTGACCATCTCTAGAAGAGTGCCAACATTTCATCATTTTCCCATGTTCCCTTCATAGGGCTAGCATAAGTGATCCGACTGTTTTTTGCTCGAAAATTCCTACCAAAAACAATCGCTAATACTAAGCTGCAAGCAGCGATCAACCGGGGCCAAAGCCCTGAAGGGCTGTAGCCAGAGCAACAGAGCGGGACGAAGCAAAACGCGCCAAAACGGAACTTCCATCGGATCGACTTTACCCACCCCGGATTCGATCCCACGACCTCTCGGGTTTGCGACGAGTGCCTTAGCGAAGTGCGCCACATTATGACACACTGTTTGCATGGCACAGAAGAGAGGTTAAGGTGTGAGAATTAACTCTCAAAAGCCCGAAGCAGCATTTTAGCCAGATTAGCATGCTACGCTAAAAAATGCTAACGTTGCTCAAAGTTAACCAGATAGCTCAGGAGACCCATTAGAGTCAATAGAAACGTTAGCATTTTAGCTAATTAGCATGCTAAGCTAATTAGCATAAATCAACCAGCACAGGCACGGTCAACTTCAGAGCTGTACACGTCGGGAACGGGAGTGAATATCAAAAATCTGTTCAGTCATTTCTGTCAGGCCCGGTCTGAAGTTCATCTGATAAAATTTTGAACAAAATTGAACAAGATTTCAGGGAGGAGTAGCGAAAAAACTGTATTTCAATCCATTCAATATGGCGGACAGACGCCAATATTGGAAAATGGGCAAAGGAGACATCATCTGATTCGGCATAACCACGGAATCAATGACATAAAATATCAAAAATCGATCAACTTTACAGTAGTTATAAGGGGTTTTGCAAGAATCGTTATATCTCTTGAACACTAGGTGCGCTGTCTTCTAACTTCCGGGGTACCTCAAGCACATTTGTTGATGATGCTATCGATTTTTGTGAAGATATGTACAATAGATCAAAAGATATAGCAATTTATGACAAAATCAAAATGGCGGACAGGTGGTCCAGGTGGTCTCGACAAATTGACATCCACAGATCGGAATGATCTAAAGAATCCCATAGACATCAGAAAATAATTTTCTGAATGAATTGTTCAGAAGTTATAAGCAAAAAAGTGCATTTTTGGTATCTCAACACCCATAGGTGGCGCTGTTCCCCAAATTTGGCGTGACCCCCAGATCATGGTGTAGATGAAGTGTACCAAGTTTGGTATCGATTGATCAAAGTTTGGCCGAGATACAGCATCTCAACCGATTTTAGGTCACCTCAGTAAGTTCACAGCATCATAACTTTTTTTTCACTAGTGTTCAAAAATTCTGTTCAGTCATTTCTGTGCGGCTCAGTCCAAAGAACATCTGAGCCAAATTTCAGAAGAATTGGACCAATTTTGAAGGAGGAGTAGTGTTTAGACTGAATACTGTACTTTTCAAAATGGCCGCCACTGTAATGGGCGGAGTCTTAATGTAAGGTATGGAATAGAATCTCCATGAAGAGATTGATCAGATGTACTAAGTTTTATTTTCATAGAATTAGTGGTTCAAGAGTTATTAACGTGTGAATGTTGAATTTTGAACTGGTGGTGGCGCTGTAGAGTTGGTCCTAGAGACCCCAAAGTTGGTCAGATCACTAATAATGGTCATCTCTACAAGTGTGCCAAATTTCATCATTTTCCCATGTTCCCTTCATAGGGCTGCCATAGACTCCCATTGGACGAGAAGAAGAAGAAGAGAAGAAGAATAATAATAATAATAAAACATACAGATACAATAGGGCTACAGCCCTTTGGGCTTGGCCCTAATAATAATAAAGAAAACGTACAGATACAATAGGGGCTACAGCCCTCTGGGCTTGGCCCCTAAATTATAGCTGCAAGCAGCAATCCCGGGGCCAAGCCCTGAAGGGCTGTAGCCAGAGCAACGAGCGGGACGAAGCAAAACGGCCAAAACGGAAAACTTCCATCGGATCGACGTTACCCACCCCGATTCGATCCACGACCTCTCGGGTTTGGGACGAGTGCTTTAGCTAAGTGCGCCACATTAGTTGACACTGTTTCATGGCACAGAAGAGAGGTTAAGGTGTGAGAATTAACTCTCAAAGCCCGAAGCAGCATTTTAGCCAGATTAGCATGCTACGCTAAAAAAATGCTAACGTTGCTCAAAGTTAACCAGATAGCTCAGGAGACCCATTAGAGTCAATAGAAACGTGTTAGCATTTTAGCTAATTAGCATGCTAAGCTAATTAGCAATAAATCAACAAGCACAGGCACGGTCAACTTCAGAGCTGTACAACGTCGGGAACGGGAGTGAATATCAAAAATCTGTTCAGTCATTTCTGTCAGGCCCGTCTGAAGTTCATCTGATAAAATTTTGGACAAAATTGAACAAGATTTCAGGGAGGAGTAGCGAAAAAAACTGTATTTCATTTCCATTCAATATGGCGGACAGACGCCATATTGGAAAATGAAAATTGAACAATCATCAGATTCGGCATAACCAAAGGAATAAAATGACATAAAAAATAACAAAATCGATCAACATTTACAGTAGTTATAAGGGTTTTGCAAGAATCGTTAATATCTCTTGAACACTAGGTGGCGCTGTCTTCTAACTTCCGGTTACCGGTACCTCCGGCACATGTGTTGATGATGCCTATCGATTTTGTGAAGATATGTACAGTAGATCAAAAGATATATAGCAATTTATGACAAAATTCAAAATGGCGACG